>NC_142809.1:637115-714933 GCF_049724085.1 Artemia sp. Qi Xiang Cuo | reverse complement strand
AGTTCTCACTGCCCAGATTGCTGTTCTCACTGACCAGAAATCTGGTCAGATTTTCGTCTCCAGAATTCTGGCCAGATTTTTTTCCCAGATTTTACTGTTTTCTGACCAGATTTTTCGATCAGATCGAGTTTGATATTTTCTGGCCAGAAAAAAATCTGGTCAGATTTTAGCCTTAAAAGTAGTTCAAAGCATGGTTGATGTAGCTGAATAACAAGCAGATATTTAAAGATCACTCAGAAAACGACAACCACCAACCAAGATCAAGGTAAAAAACTGAAGAAGCTGACTTCACAAGAATATTAGAGAAAAATTCGTTGGAGATACATGAGAAGGTGTAGATTAGTTCCCCCTGATAAAAACAACTTTTTTTTTACTGTATTTTATTTAGTCAATTGGGCTGTAAAGTTGCACAGATAGCCTACTGTCCAGTAGAAGCAGGGTATAAGCAGCTCACTTCTTACTGTATATCCCAGTTCTATTGGTAGGGCCTCTGTACCCCACACTACAGTGGGAACTAAACTGCACCTTTATTTAGGTAACCTGACTTTGTAGAAGTAGAGCTCAATCAGTCTAGTACAGAAATATGATGGGGAGAAAAGGCCATAAATGTTTCAGCAAATTCAAAAGTTACAGGACTCTCTTAAATTATAAAATTGTCACAGGTTTGAGATGACATCATAATCATAAATCTAATGCTCCATCACATTAATCGATGAATATAGTTGTTAGTCAGAAATCAGAATGCGCCAGGGGTGTTGCATAGGGGGTGAGTAGGGGGGAGGGATGCAGCACCCCTGGTGCTACCTTTAAAACAAGATTTTATAGTAACCTATTAACACCATTATTTTGTTTTTTTTTCAAGTGTAGCTAATTTTCTAATTATTTATTTACATAGCTAATTTAAGATATTTTAAAAGAACACCAGTTTCTATGAACCAATTAAAAACAATTCCTTTTTATAAATAAAAAATTTTTTCAGTGGCAACTGGCGAGTGAGTTCCAACCCAGTTACCATGGTAAGCTACCATAGTAAGCTCCTAACCCTGCAGAGCAGCATGGTAAACAAAAAGTTACTATGGTAACTAAAATCAAGGGAAAAATGTCAGGTTGGAACAATAGTCATGGTAACTCTATGGTAAGGAGAAGAAGGTTGGAACGGATTTGCTAACTTTTTTTCATGTTTGCTTACCATGGTGAGTAGGTCGGAACTCAGCATAAGTCAACTGATATTACAATATATACTGTAAATATGTTATAATGTAATAATATAATAGTGTAATCTGTACCCTTTTTTCTTTTTAGGCATAAGAACCAGAGCTGAAGCCAGCTGGTACCTTGCAAACCCCTAGGATACCATTATCGTCATGGAGGACAAAATAAAATGGTCTGACAGTGACATTGAACTCCTTGTCAACACCTGTATCAACTATCCATGGCTATGGGATTCTTCTAGAGAAGACTACAAAGAGTGTAGGAAGAAGAAAAACTCTTTTGCAGCCATGGCAGAATCCGGGATTTTGTTTTCAGATTATGGACTGCCTGTTCAGAATCTTGCATACATTTTGAAGAAAAAGTTTGACATTCTAAGAGATACTTATATGAAGTGTAGACGCAGTGAAAAAGGTAAAAGTGGAGATGGTGCAAAAGTAAACAGAAAAACATGGAAGTATTTCCACCTTTTCAGCTTCATGACAGAGACGGGTCAGCTAAGAAAAACTGTGGACAACATGACTGAGCCTCTGCAGATTGCTTCTGTTAGTGAAACTTTGACCAGGATAGATACTTCAATTGATGATGAAGACGAATTTACTCAGCATATAGAATTGAGCTCAGAAGAGTTTGAGCAGACAGCAGAATCTCTTTTTCAGCCGTCAAAAAGAGCAAGGATAAACTCCGCGGAGAATCAGCAGTCTGAAACCTCATCATCATGTATGTCACCTTTAGCTCCCATCCAGCCTGAACGAAAGCGCAAAACATCCCAAGAGCCATGTGGTAGTAGTGGAGGTAACAAGACTCAGAATACTCCTGGAGGTAGCCAGGCACATACAGACATTGACCAAGAAATTGTCAAAGCTCTTTCGTCTTTACAAGAGAAAAAAACACCCAACTTACATTTTAGCCAGTACATCTGTAGCGTGTTGAACGGTTTGCCAAAAAAAGCACAAGCAGCGGCACGTCATGAAATTTCTGAAGTGCTTAAAAAATATGAAAGTGATGACCAGGAAATGAGTAATGTGTTTGTGTAATTTATTAGTTTACAACTAGACTCTATGGTTGATTAGACCTATGGTTGGCAATCCTGCTATGGTTCAGATATACAAAGACATGCTTCAAAGGCAAGTGAGTTAGAGCGGCTTATGGCTATGCAGCAGAGCATTCAAAAGCGGTAGGAAAGTATATTGAAAAAACTAGTGCCTATGTAGAAGAATAGTATCCATATAAATTCATTTCAGTGCAGTTCTTTGCTCTGAGTTTTATCAGTATGCAAAATCTCAATACCCCAACATTTTCTACTGCACTCACTCATGCTTAGCTCTTTTTTCTACTTTCGAATGCTTGTTATAGTGGACGAGCTCGGATGCTGCATAACTACCGTATCCGTTTTTTCCATTTTTTCCTCTGTCAAGACTTCCGTAGTGCAAATATTGATGCCTTGACGTATTCAAAAGTTGGATATAGATTAAGGGCGAAATTGAAAGTTTTTTTTAAAGCCGGTTGTTTCGAAAATCTTCATTTTTACTTTAGGACAGTGGCTAAAGACATGGAAATTGTGCAATTTCTTTTTTTTTCTCTTTTTCTTTCAGGCGAGAAAAGTTCAGTGTCAAGTATGTCCACATTCTCAAGCCATATTCTTTAAAAAACAGATTGTGCCTAACGTAGCGGCTTAGAAAGAAAAGCGGTTTTGGGGAGAGTAACGAAATATGTTTATGGATTCTAAAAATGAACAAACAAATTTAAGGCCTAAACAGTCGTTGAATTAGTTGAGATAAGTTTTTGCTGGAAACTATGCATCTGGATTGCAAGCTAGGCAATAAATTTAATGGTATTCAGCGCTTCGCGTTAACTTTGGTTTCTCAACGGAAAGATTACAGTTCAGAAGTGTTATAACTGTGTCGCACATTGACCCAAACATTTATGTATAGCTTGTGCTTTGTACTTTGTACTATACTTGTGCTTTACTGAAAGTTAGTTTTTATCTCAGTATTAAACAGTATTTTATCTCACTATTAGAAAAAATAGTCGCTATTTAACAGTTGCCAGTCATTACTATCAATTATCCTCCCCTGAACCCATGCAGCATATTTATCTGATAAATTTACCAGCAATATATTGAAAGCAGGAAAATCCACCAGAAAAAGCGAAATAAGCCGTTTTTACTATATACTTTAATCTTTACTATAGAAAAGTAACTAAACTACAGCCAGAAATAGACGCACACATTTACACATTCATTTCTGATAGTTAATCACACAACTTTGAGTGTGATAAGTTTGCATACAGCCTGCTGCTACAACACAACACTGACCTACTCAGGAATGCGGCCTTGACTCACTCTACTCAGCTGCCAAGGAACACTTCCTTCTGGCGTCATGAAGTAGTCTCGAAATTTGTCACGGGCATGTTTGGCAGCTTCAGCTGGGTTTCGTGCTGCTGTTGAGACAATTGGTAACAGCCCATTTATTTGCTCTTGTCTCCACTGCCCCAATGTTATAACACCGTCAGTTTCTGTGTCAACGAAGTTAGCACTAACATACCTCGAGTGTCTCCGTGGAGTTGTAAGATCTTCGGTACGCAAGTAATTATGTAGGCAAACACAAGTGCGTATGACCTTGTCAATATTCTCAGGCTTTGCATTAATTGCTTCTCTGAATATCCTCCACTTGGCACCAAGAATTCCAAATGCATTTTCTATTATCCTTCGTGCACGAGAAAGCCTGTAATTGAAAATTTCCTCTGGTACTGGAAGGTGATCACCAGGATAGGGTCTAAGTAAGTTTGTTTTCAAGGGGAAAGCTGCGTCTCCAACAATCACATATGGTAAGTAGGTGGCATTTCCTGTATCAGTCGTATCACTGCCTGGAAGATCTAAAGTACCGGCAATCACTTTCTTACCAAGAGTTGAATTGCCAAACACAGAACCATCACTTTGCCGGCCATAACTGCCTATGTCAACATAGACAAATCGATAGTTAGCATCGCACATAGCCATCAACACTATGCTGTGGAACTGCTTGTAGTTGAAATATTGTGACCCCGAATTCGGTGGAGCCTGGATTCTAATGTGCTTCCCATCAATAGCTCCAACACAGTGTGGGAAGTTCCATTTTACTGCAAACTCATGGGAAATTTCCTTCCAATCAGATTGCTCACTGGGAAATCGTAGAAATAATGGGGACAGTACTTGGCAGATTGCATCCATAGTGTTCCATATAATTTGGTTGGCAGTCGACCTTCCCAGGTAATGTGTGAAGCTTTGGTTTCTCTGTGTGCCACCAGCTGCAAGATATCTTAATGCCACTTCAAGCCTTTCTTTAGGTGAAATAGCTGTTCTGAAGTTTGTATTTTGTCTTGCAATATATGGTGTAACCAGACCAAGCAGGTTATCAAATTGCTTAGGTGACATTCTGAAATAGTCATGAAACCAATCTGCATCTTTCAAACGCAGGTTATTGATTAGTAGGTTTGAAGCACCATTTTCACTTCTCATTTTTAAAAAGTCTCTGACCCAAAATTTTCTTTTTCTCATAGTCTCTGAGGCTTGTAGGCCTTTTCTCTTCTTTCTCCTTCGAAGTAAGCACAAGAGCAAAACAGTTGTAGCCTCATGATCCATTTTTTGAATCTTACGCCGATTTTTCCGATGGCCAGAAAAAAAAATCTGTCCAGAAAAATTATCTGGACAGTGAGAACTGAATTCCGGTGTGAACATGCGGAATTCCCAGATTTTTTTTCTGGACAGAAAAAAAATCTGCCCAGAAAAAAAATATGGGCAGTGTGAACCAGTCTTTAGTCCTAACTCAAAAATATGATTTGGTATATATTGACCCATGCTTTAGCCTGTAGACCCATCCCTGAAAGTCTCATTTTCCTAACCTAACCCCTTCCCAAGATAGCCAAAAGTAGAATTTAACCAAAACAGCTCATCATGGAACACATTTACTGGTGACCCCACTCTGGTCCAGCTCAGGTCAATGCAAGACCCCACTCAGGTCACCAGTGAATGAATTACATGAGCTGTTTTTTACAAAGGCAGCTGGAGCTCTATTTGGATAGTCCCCTGCGGATTTGCAGATGAACACAGGAGAAAGAGATCACCAACAGATTGAAATAATCACTAATGGTAAGTGCATAGGTTGCATGCTCCTATTCTACAATTGCTGCATAGCCTAACCAATACTCCCTTATGTCGGCAGTTTACACCAATCAAAGACAGTGCTAAAAAATAATCTAAATACTATGCTACCTAAACTACTAAATAACTAATGAGTAGCCTGAATATCATGATGATGATGATGAACGTAGAATCCTCCCCTCTTCCCTGAGGACTTGAGAGGCTTTCCTTCTTCTGAATCAAACTGACATATTTCACTATAGTGTATTTATTTGGTTAATGTCTTTTATGAACTTGAATATTAATTTGAGACCTTCACTAAAGTCTTTTGAAGATCTTTCACTACTTAGTAAATCGTCTGGTACCACTCTTCTTCTTTCTTTCATGAACTTCCTTATTTGTTTTCTTTTTTCCTCCGTTTTCAGACATTGAAACACCATATGATTCACAGTCTCCTCTTCACCGCAATATGTACATTTTCCATCTTCACCGTAAAATTTAGCTCTATATGCTTGCATTGCTGCATGACCCGAATTTAGTCTAAATAATATTCTCGCCTCCGACTTAGTTAGTTCACCACACACTGCTTTATGAAATCGTTTGTCTTTCTTGTCCACTATGTATCTATTCATTGAAAATGCCTTTATGTCTTCGAATGCCTTTTCATTTAATAGCTTTATAATTTCAGATATTCTATTTACAATCTTTGGAGTAATGGTTTGTAATAAACGTCACTCTCCTTATGCTGAACTGGTCGCCACTTAGTCTGCTCAGTCAGTTTCATCGCGCTTTGCGTGCCCTGTCCCCCCATCAATCGTGCGATAATGTCCGGTATAAAGTACTTGTTTTATTTCAATATGGCACTAAATAATATATCAAGAAACAGATTGAAGCATATGAATATTTTTCAATGCATCTAGGTCACTCTTAGAGTCCGAACAAATTCTATAGATTTCCCCATTTAGCCCGTTCTCATTCATATATCTCACAGCTTCGGCGATAGCTAATACTTCCACTTTATATACTGTTGTTGAAGAGTCGAACTGCATCATAGTCCTCACATTCTTTGAGGGAATGACAAAAGCCACTCCAACTTTTTGATCCTTCTTGGATGCATCCGTAAATATACTCACTGCTTGGCCATATTTTGAATCTTTCAACATTCTTAAGGACTTTGCCACGTCAAGACCATCCCTTATTTAGAACTCAGTTTCACAAGGGAATGTTCTAGCTTTTAATTACAGGACAATCTTCAGACTCAGAATTCTTAGCATTTCTGTTACACTGCACTCATTTGTGTACCGTTCCATAATTTCCTTGCCTCTTACTAATCCATGCATCTTTCTGCTTGAACACCATAATCTTCCTTCTTTAAGAAGTCTGGATTTAATCGGATTAGATTTGTCTGCAGTCCACGTCTTTCTCAAGAATTTTAAAGCTAGTATTTCTCTCCGAGCAGCAAGATTAACAAGTCCGCTTTCTGATAAAAGGAATGACCTTGGGGTGGTTTTTCTTGCAGAAAAAGCTATTCTTATCGCACTGTATTGAATTGTCTCTAATTCTTCCAGCAATGACTTACTGTCTGCGCAGAATATCAGGCTACTATATTCCATCTTGGTTCTAATGTATTTTAGATAAAATTCTGCCATAAATTGTGGTTTTGGACCAAAATTAGCACCAGAAAGCATCTTCATAATATTTATCCGTCTTTCGCATGCTGTCTTCAAAGTTTTTATATGGGGTTTGAAAGTTAGGTTTTTATCAAAAGTCAAACCAAGCCACTTAAATTCATTTACAAATTCTATTTGTACGCGGTTCAGCATTAAGTTAGGTAGTGAAAAGTTCTTTTTCCTGGTTATCAGCATTGCTTTGGTTTTCTGAGTTGAAAATTTAACACAGTTTTCTCCTGCCCATATTTCTAACGAGTTAAGTGTTTCTTGAATAGTCTTTTGTCCTTCTTCTATGCAATTGGTGATAACCCAAAAACCATTATCATCTGCAAATATACCAGCTCTTTCACCACCAATGTCCAACGGGATGTTGAACTCACTAATATTATAATAATCAGGCCCCAAAGTCGAGCCTTGAGGAATCCCTCTACGACTCAATATTCTTCTCACTAATGTTGCTTTTCCAATCTTCATATTTACTTCTCTTTTCATTATAAAATCATGTGAAAAACCAAGTTAACGTCCTTTAATCCTTGCTTCTAGCACCTTTTCAAATATATGTATGTGAACCAGTTTGTCAAATTTCATTTTTACATCAAGGAATACTGCTATTAAAAACTTCGAATTTTCCAAGGCAAATACTGTGTCATTTATAAACATTGTCAAAACTTCCGTGGTAGATCTTTGTTTTCAAAAGCCGCACTGAATATCCTTTAATATCTGTGCTTTATCTAACGCCCAATTTAGTCTGACTTTAACTAATCTCTCATAGGCTTTACCTAATACCAGAAGAAGAGTTATCATTCTGTAGTTTTCTTATTTGGTTGAATCTTTTCCTTTTTTTGGGATAATAATGACTATTTGATCTTTCCATATTTTTGGGAAACATCCTTTGTCCCAAACAGTATTCATGATGTCTAATAATACACTTTATAGGATAAATTCCATCGTTTCCTGGTGCTGTTTGTGGCAGTTTTTCCAGCACTTTTCAATTCTCCAATTGTAAATGATTTGTTGCATTCTTCTTCATTACCTTTCTCACTTAGTCTCTTTGCTTTTGCAATTGTTTGTGCTTCCTGGTTACTTAATTCATCTTGATTGCCTATCACCGACTCCACATATTCTGCTGCTCTATCCGCCTTCTCTTGATCTTCAGTAACTGTCACTCCATCTACAATCAAAGGACTGTTCTCAATATTTTCATTCTTCCCATTAATTAAATTTTTCACCACACGGTAAACTTGATTTGGAGGTTCTCTGAAATCCAAGCTTTCTAAAAATTTTTCAAAAGATGTTTTCTTTGCTTCAATGATTTTCTTTCTAAATATGGCATATCTTCTTTGACACAACATGTAATTTTCAAAATTTGGGAATTGGTTATGAATTTTCCTTGCTTTGGCTAACTCTCTTTTTGCCATAGTACAGTCTTCATTCCACCATAGACTAAATTTATGTCTTTTTTGTCTTCCTCCTGTCTTAGGGATCACCTGTTCTGCAACTTCTCTCAGTTCATTTTGGAATGTCTCAATTTTTGCTTCAAAGTCTTCCTTACAATTCACTTTACTTCTAATGTCTATTTTTTTCAATATTTCTTTAAATAAATCCCAATCTGCTTTCTTTAGACTCAGCTTTCTATATGTCTTGTTTTGATTTCTTGTAGCATTTTGGGAGCAGAGCTCTGTGATTATTGGGTAGTGATCACTATACAAACATGACACTTTGTCATTCTTTAATTCAACCAGTGAAGCTAAGTTCGCTGAGCTCGTAACAAAATCTTTTGCTGAAGTTCTTCCTGTCCGTCCATTAAGTCTGTTTGGAAAGTCTTTATGAGTCAAAAGAGACTCTTAAACAGACTCTAACAGGAAATCTGATAAAATTTTTCAAGTTCTATTTTCTATTCAACCCGTGCACCATGCTACATGTTGAGCATTAAAATCTCACATTATCAGCACTTTATCTCTTTTAGGTACTAAGTTCAGTATTTTTTGTAAGATTTCAGGCATTTTCAAAGAATTTCCATTGGGACTATAGACATTAAATATATTCACTTTAATGATGGTGACAGATATAACTTACATTCAACCACTTCCATCTCACAAAGATCATAAGGATTAAAATAGATAGGAGTGTAATTGAGTTGCTTCTTGACTCCAATGATAACTCCTCCACTATCTTTATCCAATCTGTCCATTCTAAACACCTTGTAATTCCGAAACTTAGGATTCATATATGGTTTTAAGAACGTTTCTTGAATACATAAAATATTGGCATCGACACTGGTACAATAGTCCAGCAGAAGATCTTTATTCACTTTAACCAAAAATTGAGCATTCCATCAAATAATTTTCAGCCTTTGTCTCAAAGTGATTTGTTTTTACACTGTTGAATTACTGAACTACAATCCAGCTCTGCAATTCCTAGGTTTTCGATAAACTTATATAATTTCTCTACCTTCTCATTTAACGGTAAGTTTGCCATATCCAATAATTCTGGTGATAGCAAAAGTCCAATAACAATTTTGTTTGCAGCATTGTTTATAACTTGTTTAACTCCAAATTGGGACACATTGTGCGCTCTCACTGAATGTTCTTTGTAATTATTCTTATTGACACCTTCAGCATATGACCTGTATACAGTTTTTGCTTTCCCGTAGCTCATCTGCTGTGACTCTGCCACTTTTAACACTTCCTAATTCCTTCTTTTAACACTACATAAGGAGGAGGTAGAAGGATGGTATCCTTTGCAATGAACACACATGAAATAGTCTGCTTTCTTTTGTTGTTCTAAGTTATTCAAAGGACAAACAGCTGACTGATGTTTACCAGTATATCTCAGACAAAGATCTTCTTTGGCCATGCAATTGTTTTTGATATGTCCATATCTTTGACATCTGTGGCACTGTATTATTGGTCTATTATATTCTTGCACAATTCTTTTCCTACCACACATCCAAACTGCAGGTGGCAGGAAGTTACTTTCAAAAGTTAATAAAATTGCCAGGCTGTCCTCTAGCTTCCTTGATTCATGATTGAACCGCTTTTGCCTTTTTGCACTTATAATTGAAATTTGACTGTCAATACCTTCAATTAACTCTTGTTCTGACAGTTCCAAGGGGATACCTTTGATAATTCCTTTCACAGCATTGCTTCTTATCTGAATGTTCACATTTAATCCTCCAATCACTTTTATACTCTTCATTTTTTCACATGCTTCTTCTGTTTTAAGAAATATGATCATCTTCTTTCTTTCATTGAGAGTTTCAACTTCAAATCTATCCCCTTTCAGTATTTCTTTGAGGCATTTTCCAAGGCTGAAGTCTTCTGGAAGTTTCTTGAATGTATCTACTTAATTAAGGACCGCTATCAATCCAAAACTGTAGATATCTTCTACTGGGACTTCAAACTCCTCACTTACAATGAACTTCTCCTTTTGAGGCATCTTCTTGCTGGCATCAGCATGTGAGTAAGTCACTGAATCTAGTCTTTGTTTCATTTGGGTATCTTTCTCAAACTGAGGTTGTGCACTGACTGATTCAGATACTCTTCTTTTCACTGCTGTCTTTTTTGGGCTACTCACAATGCCTTCTGCTTTGTAGGGGCTTTTGCAGTTCTCTAAATTCACATCCAGATCACAAGGTAAAGATGGAAATTCTTGGTCATATAAAGGGGTATATCGGTTTTGAGTAGAAATCATTGGTACATAAGGTGATGAACTAGGTATACACAGATTTGGATGGTGTAAGTTTACTGTGGGGCTGCCTGGTGTCTGAATTGGTAAAATACTTGTCCATATTGGTTGACCATATGAATACCCTGTGCAGATTGCATCATGTATAGATTATTCAGAAATGGAGATGGAGCCACTTGCTCCATTCCTCTTGATTCTAATTTATCTCCACACCACTTTAAAAGTCTCTTTAAATCTCAACTAAAAAATCCAGTTATCACCAATAATCCCAAAATTATCACAAATATTCTCACCAATGACTAGCTCTAAGCTCCACTAAGATTGGGTTCAATTTTGAAGTTATTCTTGTAGGCTATGATTATTAGGTCACTGATTAAATTTACCAAAAGTGTCTGCTTCATCAATTAAAACAGGTCCAAGCCTTGAGCATCACCTGCTAAATTTCAGTTGCCAGATTGTGTATAATATGTTATAGGCTAACCTAAATTAGTAGGCTATATGCTGAACTGCAACTTGAGAAATTTAGAACACACTTTTGAAACTATTAAAAAGATAAAAGACTTAATAAGTTCTTATGAATCACCAATACTCACTAAAAGATTTTAAACTTGAAGTAAAGATTTTATCCAACGGTTTAATCTTTTCTTCCTACTACTACACTCGACCCTTGATTCTTCCTGTTTTTGAATGTACCGCTCCCTGAATATCATTCCAAGCTTTTAGCTTTGTTTGAAATTTCCCGCTGATGGCTGATCTCCGCAAAATACAGCAGTGTTGCGACATATGAATTTTCAAGAAGACTGAGCATATGCAATCTATGAGAATGTTTCACCCTTCACTTGAAAAAATACAGCTTTCCCTGAATATCCCTAAGAACCCTTAATTTACCCTAGATTCCCCTGAATCCCTAGATTCAAAATAAGTGTCCCTAAAAGAAGTGATTTCCCCCTAAAATAGGGTAATCTCCCTAGAAGTGGAAGCCCTGATTACAACTACGCCTAAGGGCAGGAAGGTAAAATTTTCCAGAAATTTTGAGTGGAGAAGATGAACTGAATCAGAACACACCCATTCTATGCAGGTTGTCAAAAGGATGTAACAGCACCCTTAGGAGCAGTTTGGTGTGTGAAGTTGAAACTAACAGGGCTTGTTGTAATGGATATTGAACTAATCAAAAGAAAATATTTGCATCCTAATGCTACTGCTTTTACTCATACTACTGTTAATGTTACTATTATTATCTCTTCTATTACTTCTATTGCCACTAAAGCTTAGGATACTACAATTAATAATACAGCTAGGAGAAATACTACAGCTATTTATCCAGAACATTTTTGGATAAATAGGAACTGTAGGGACCTAAATCGAAACACACTCCGCCCACACAGGTTGTCAAGCGGACGCATCAGAAATGCTTCAGGAATAGTTGATGGTATTTATCAGGCTGAAACTTTCAGAGTGTATTGAAGAGGTTGTCAAAGAAGCCAAAGGTTTTATGCGCATACTGCTACTAATGCTGCTGCAACTATTGCTACTGCACAAGCTAAAGGTATTAAGGTGAATCTTTTAGGGAATATTCAGGTAGATTTGGAACTAAATCAAAACAAACTGTGAGAATGTGGAATTGCAAAAAGGCAAAAAAGCAGTATCTGAAGAACAACTTATATTAGTAATTTAGACCTTTAAAGATAAGTTGTAAAGGATTTTGAACTAGCCAGAAGGCACTATATTTATAATTTTAATACTACCCCTACTGTCCAACTACAACTAATGTAACTAATGACACATAAGAAATTAATATGAACTTTTAGCGAACGTTCAGGCGTTTGAATTAAAAAAAAACAACTGTATGCATGCAGATTTTCAGAAGAGCATATAAGCACCACTCTATAATAGCTAGAAATATCATTGAAACTTTTAAAGGAGCTAATTCAATTCAAAATTAGAAGTCCCGTTGCCTGTTTAAGAGTAACAAGAGATTGGAGGGCAAGCAGCCCTTATCTCAAGCCTATTCATTTTCCAAGCGCATCCAGTCAAAATTTTTAGACAGCCATTTTGTCTAGCATAGTAGAATTGTCATGCAACTATGTCATTAGGTAGATAAGACATGTCAACCCCCCACAACTATGGAATTGGTTCATTATGCTTTAAAACTAAATGCTGCTTTAAAATAAGTCAAAAGGAATTGAATTTAAGGTTGCCAATAAAACACCTGAGCAATATATCAAGAACGACTGGGGTTACTAAGTTAAATCTTTCGGGGATACTTCTATTACTATTTCTGTTCTTACAAGTTGAAGGGATGATCGTATCGACCCAGTGGTCCTACAATATCGCAAGAGGGCTCATTTGAACGGAAATTAAAAGTTATAGTGTCCTTTTTAAGTGACCAAAAAATGGCGGGCAACTAGGCCACCTTCCAAGCTGATTTGTTTCCCAAAGTCACCCGATCAAAATTTTTAGATAGCCATTTTGTTCAACATAGTCAAAAAATTTAATAACTATGTCTTTGAGGATGACTCAATCCCCCAAACTCCCTGGAGGAAGGGCTGCAAGTTAACTTTACCCATTGTTTAGACTGCATATATGCTAGTATTGGTTATTGGGAAGTATACTTACGTTTTCAGGGGGATTTTTTCCTATGGGGAGGGTCAAGGGTTACGTGGGAGGATCTTCCCATGGATGAATTTTTCATGGTGGAAGGGAATTTTCCATGAAGGGAAGCAAGATTTCCCAGCATTACTTTAAAAACGAGCAGAAATTAAATAAAAAAACAAAGTTTCTTCATTTAAAAGTAAGGAGCAACATTAAAACTTAAAACGAACAGAAATAATTACGTAAGTAGTATGTACATATTGAATTTACGTACGCCCCTAGGAATCTCCTTGTTATTTGTGTACGCCACGTTCCTTCCTGTGCTATTTCGGTTATTGACTTACCAAGGCCAACCAGACAGGTTTCTGGTGGTTATAGTCTGGTTTGGTGGGTATAGTTTGGTTTGGTGGCTATAATCTGGTTTGGTGGGTTTAGTCTGGTTTGGTTTTTCAAAGAGAGTGAGTATTACACTTTATTGCTTGCATATATAGGAATTCCCATGTTATTTGCTTGCGTGTATAGGAATTCTCATGTTATTTTCTTGCGTGTATAGGAATTCCCATGTTATTTGCTTGCGTGTATAGGAATTCCCAGGTTATTTGCTTGCGTGTATAGGAATTCCCATGTTATTTGCTTGCGTGTATAGGAATGCCTATGTTATTTGCTTGCATGTCTAGGAATTCCTATTTTATTTGATTGCATGTATAGGAATTCCCATCTTATTTGCTTGCGTGTATAGGAATTCCCATGTTATTTGCTTGCGTGTATAGGAATTCCCATGTTATTTGCTTGCATGTATAGGAATTCCCATGCTATTTTAAGGGCTTATGTTCTCTCCCATGCTATTATAAGGGTTTATGTTACCTTCCTATGCTTTTCCAGGAGCTTATGTTCCTTCCTATGCTATTATAAGGGCTCTTCCGTGTGGTTTTTCTTTACTTACTGACCATTAAAAAAAAATTTTTTTTGTAAATAAGTATCTATCGCATCTCTTAAAATAGTTTGAAGTGTTTGGAAAGGATCGGTCGTAAGAGTCCGTGATGTAGTTCCATATTTGGTGCCAATTAATATCGTAATTTTTGTGTTAAATAAGTATTATTAGCATCTAATAAAAGAGCTGCAAGGACCTTGAGAGACTCTTTCGCCTGATTACTTGTGGTTTTTCTATACAAGGGGCCCAATAAAAACGAAATTTTTGTGTTAAATAGGAAGTTATTTTTTCTTTTAAAAGAGCTTTACGGGGTTTTAGAGACTCTGTTGCCTTATTCCGTGTGGTTTTTCTATACTTTGTTCTCATTAAAAACGAAGTTTTTGTGTTAAATAAGTAGTTCGTGTATCTTTTAAAAAAGCTGTACGGGGTTGGAGAGACCTGGTTAAATTATTCCGTGTGGTTTTTATTTACTTATTACCCTATAAAAACAAATATTTTTACGTACTTTTTTAGGTTTTGTATATGTTAAAATATCTATACTGTGTTTTATAGACTCAGCTGCCTTTTATTTTCCATAATTTTCTTAAAATGAACTAGAGTTTATGTGTTAAATAAGTGGTTCTTGTATCTGTTAAGAGCTTTACGGGGTTTGAGAGACTCGGTTGCATTGTATTTGCCATAATTGGCTTACAAGAAACTAGAGTTTACGGTCAAAAACCCTTATTAGCTCAGATTTTATAGAAATAGTATTATTTTTCGATCCGAAAATAGACTAAAGTTTCAGATTTGAACCAGAGAATTGTATTTTCCATAATTTTCTTGCATCTTTGGAAATCATTAAGGATAACAAACATGTTTTCGACCAAATAGGTTTTTGAAATTACATTCAGCATGGCGTGTGCTATTTTTTTTTATCATGAACCCTTTAGAGACCAATTTGATCAACTTGGAGAAAGTTCAAATAGAATCGTTACTGATATTGATATTAGTGCGTAAACTACAAACTGACAAAAAATATCCAGAACTTTTTTTTCTTATAGCCTCTACTTTGAAGACATTTCTTCATCTTAATTGGCTTTAGAAATATCATGCAAACTAAAACTAACCAAACCGTCGTTGCTTTGTCGAATTTTGAGCAAACAAAAGGGTTGTAACACCTGATTGGCTCGTTTGTATGCAATTTCAAGCCAGTGAAAAGAACGAAACGTCTGAGTCACATTTTTTTTTAAAGTAAATTCGATGTTTCTCTATGATTCAATCCCAACGCCCCCCTGCTCTGAGTGTTGAAATTGATTTCACGACATTATTTTAGTTTTTTTTCTTGCCCCATACTATTTTTTTTATCATGAACCCTTTAGAGATCAATTTGATCAACTTAGCGAAAATTCAAATAGAATCGTTACTGATATTGATATTAGTGCGTTAACTACTAACTGAAAAAAATATCCAGAACTTCTTTTCTTATAGCCTTGACTTTGAAGACTTTTCTTCTTTTGTAGGTGTATGTTGTCTAAAACCTATAAGTTTGGGATGCTCTTTGGGCTTTTCAGAGCTAGGTTTCTTAGTTTCACATAGGTGTGTGTTGTCTGAAACCTACAATTTGGGGTCGGGTAGTTTGCTATTTCTGGCTTTTCAGAGCTAGGTTTCTTAGTCTCTCATAGGTGTGTGTTGTCTAAAACCTACAATTTGGGGTGGGTAGTTTGCTATTTCTGGCTTTTATGCGCTAGGTTTCATAGCCATTTGTATGTGTGTGTTGTCGGAAACCTATAGTTTGGAATGATCTTTGGGCTTTTCAGAGCTAATTTTCTTAGTCTCTCATAGGTGTGTGTTATCTGAAACCTACAATTTTGGGTGTGTAGTTTGCTTTTTTTGACTTTTCTGAGCTAGGTTTCATAGCCTTTTGTAGGTTTGTTTTGTCTGAAACCTATAGCTTGGGATGCTATTTGGGCTTTTCAGACCTAGGTTCTTAGTCTCTCATAGGTGTGTGTTATTTGAAACCTACAATTTAAGGTGGGTAGTCTGCCATTTTTGGCTTTTCATAGCTGGGTTTTTTAGTGTCTCATTGGTTTGTGTTGTCTGAAACCTACAATTTAAGGTGGGTAGTTTGTTATTTCTGGCTTTTATGAGCTAGGTAATAAACTATTTCTGTAAAATCTGAGCTAATAAGGGTTTTTGGCCGTAAACTCTAGTTTTTTGTAAGAAAATTATGGAAAAGACAATTCTCTGGTTCAAATCTGAAACTTTAGTCTATTTTTGAATCGAAAAATAAAACTATTTCTATAAAATCTGAGCTAAAAAAGGATTTTTGACCGTAAACTCTAGTTTTTTTTTGTAAGAAAATTATGGAAAATACAATTCGTTGGCTCATAGGTGAAAATTAAGTCCAGTTATGGATCTAAAAATAAACTATTTCTTTAAAATCTGAGCTAATAAGGGTTTTTTGCTGTAAACTCTAGTTTTTTGTAAGAAAATTATGGATAATACAATTCTCTGGTGGAAATCTGAAAGTTTTGTCAATTTTTGGATCGAAAAAATAAACTATTTCAGTAAAATCTGAGCTAATAAGGGTGTTTGACCGTAAACTCTAGTTTTGTTTTGTAAGAAAATTATGGAAAATACAATTCGTTAGCTCATAGGTTAAAATTAAGTCCAGTTAACGATCGAAAAATAAACTATTTCTGTAAAATCTAAGCTAATAAGTTTTTTTGCCCGTAAACTCTAGTTTTTTTTGTTAGAAAAGTATGGAAAATACAAGTCTCTGGCTCAAATCTGAAGCTCCGCTCTCTTTGTTCATCGAAAAATAAAACGATTATATAAAATATGAGCTAATAGGAATTTTTGACAGTAAATTCTAGTTTTTCGTAAGATAAATATGGATAATACAATTCTCTAATTCAAATCTGAAACTCTAATCTATTTTTGGATCGAAAAATAAAACTATTTCTATAAAATCTGAGCTAAAAAGGGTTTTTTGACCGTAAACTAGTTTTTTTGTAAGTAAATTATGGAAAATACAAATCTCTGATTCAAATCTGAAACTTAAGTCTGTTTTTGGATCGAAAAATAAAACTATTAAATAAAACTATCACACACACACACACACACACACAGACACACACACTCACACACACACACACATACACACACACACACACACACACACACAGACACACACACACACACACACACACACACACACACACACACACACACACACACACACACACACACACACACACACACACACACACACACACACACACACACACACACACACACACACACACACACACACACACACACACACACACACACACACACACACACACACACACACACACACACACACACACACACACACACACACACACACACACACACACACACACACACACACACACACACACACACACACACACACACACACACACACACACACACACACACACACACACACACACACACACACACACACACACACACACACACACACACACACACACACACACACACACACACACACACACACACACACACACACACACACACACACACACACACACACACACACACACACACACACACACACACACACACACACACACACACACACACACACACACACACACACACACACACACACACACACACACACACACACACACACACACACACACACACACACACACACACACACACACACACACACACACACACACACACACACACACACACACACACACACACACACACACACACACACACACACACACACACACACACACACACACACACACACACACACACACACACACACACACACACACACACACACACACACACACACACACACACACACACACACACACACACACACACACACACACACACACACACACACACACACACACACACACACACACACACACACACACACACACACACACACACACACACACACACACACACACACACACACACACACACACACACACACACACACACACACACACACACACACACACACACACACACACACACACACACACACACACACACACACACACACACACACACACACACACACACACACACACACACACACACACACACACACACACACACACACACACACACACACACACACACACACACACACACACACACACACACACACACACACACACACACACACACACACACACACACACACACACACACACACACACACACACACACACACACACACACACACACACACACACACACACACACACACACACACACACACACACACACACACACACACACACACACACACACACACACACACACACACACACACACACACACACACACACACACACACACACACACACACACACACACACACACACACACACACACACACACACACACACACACACACACACACACACACACACACACACACACACACACACACACACACACACACACACACACACACACACACACACACACACACACACACACACACACACACACACACACACACACACACACACACACACACACACACACACACACACACACACACACACACACACACACACACACACACACACACACACACACACACACACACACACACACACACACACACACACACACACACACACACACACACACACACACACACACACACACACACACACACACACACACACACACACACACACACACACACACACACACACACACACAGGACAAACAAACAGAGACAACACACACAAAGAGACGACACACACAGAATGAAACTGGATTACAATAGGAATATGATCAGGAAGTGTTTACGAGTCTAGTTGACCGACTGGTTAAGGTGCTAGACTTAAGATCTGGTCCCCATACTGGGTCGTGGTCTCGAACTCCACACCAGGGAATTTTTTTTCTTATGCACTTTTTTTCTTTCATCATGTCTTGTGATTTGACTTAATAACTTCTGTAAAAGGATTTATGCAGAACCTAAATTGTTAGAGCCTTTAATAGATTAAAAAAAAAAATAGAAAATTGCAAAATGTTCAAATTCTCTTATGAAGTTTCTTAAAGAAGAGACAAAAGTTAGCTCAATTCTGAACTTTACCAATGAAACTGAATTACAATATGAATATGATCAAGAATTGTTTACAAGTCAGGTTGGCCGAGTGGTTAAGGCGCTAGACTTAGGACCTGGTCCCCATACGGGGTCGTGGGTTCGAGCCCCACACCTGACAATTTTTTTCTTATTCTACATCATTGGAAACAGCCTCTATTTCTGACCGTTTAAGTTTTGATGTTAGTGTTGTCAGTCAAAAGCTATGCGGTTGAGAAAAGAGCTTGAGAAAATTGCCTGATTATCGAAAAATAGGGAAACACCCTCCAAAGTCGACAGGAATGCCTCCCTCTGGGAAATCAACATGCAAAGTCGACATAGCTTTTTTTCCATTTTTTAAGGTTTATTTAGACGAGGTTACGTGCGCGCACGTAACCTCGTCTAAACTAACCTTAAAAAAGAAATAAAGCTATGTCAACTTTGCATGTTGACTTCCTGGAGGGAGGCATTCCTGTCGACTTTTGGAGGGTGTTTCCCAATTTTTCGATAATCAGGCAATTTTCTCAAGCTTTTTTCTCAAGCTCATAGCTTTTGACTGACAACACTAACATCAAAACTTAAACGGTCAGAAATAGAGGCTGTTTCCAAAGATATAGAATAAGAAAAAATTGTCAGGTGTGGGGCTTGAACCTACGACCCCGTATGGGGACCAGATCCTAAGTCTAGCGCCTTAACCACTCGGCCAACCTGACTTGTAAACAATTCTTGATCATATTGATATTGTAATTCAGTTTCATTAGTAAAGTTTAGAATTGAACTAACTTTTTTCTCTTCTTTAAGAAAATTCAGAAGAGAATTTGAACATTTTGCACTTTTCTATTTTTTTTTATTTAATCTATTAAAGTCCCTAACAATTTAGGTTCTGCATAAATCCTTTTACAGAAGTTATTTAGTGAAATCACAAGACAGGATGAAAGAAAAAAAAGTACATAAGAAACAAATTGTCAGGTGTGGGGTTCGAACTCACGACCCCGTATGGGGACCAGATCTTGAGTCTAGCGCCTTAACCACTCGGCCAACCTGACTTGTAAACAATTCCTGATCATATTCATATTGTAATTCAGTTTCATTCTGTGTGTGTCATCTCTTTGTGTGTGTTTTCTCTGTTTGTTATTCGTCTGTGTGTGTGTGTCGTCTCTCTGTGTGTGTCGTCTCTGTTTGTTTGTTCTCTCTGTGCGTGTGTCGTCTCTATGTGTAAGTCGTCACTTTGTGTGTGTCGTCTCTGTACGTGTGTGTGTGCGTGTCGTCTCTGCTTGTATGTCGTCTCTATGTGTGTGTGTGTGTCGGCTCTGTGTGTGTGCCGTCTCTGTGTGGCTGTTAATTTTATTCGATGTATCTGACAAAAGATGTTGATAAATAAAATTTATTCACTCTAACACTTAGATTTTGTCAATTTCATCCCCATGTATCCGAGAAATGGATGTTGATATAGAATTTAATCAATCTGATACTTAGATTTTGTGAAATTGTTGTATTGACTGTCTAGGAAGCGACTTCAATCGATAATGAATGTTAATATAGAATTTTTTCAATTTTTTTTTTCATATTTTCCTGAATTAAATATCTGTATTGTGCATCAAAGAGGTGACTTCAAGAAAGAGTTTGTTACTTACTTACCTACTTAATTACTTACTTACCTACTTACTTAAAATTTTTTCATAATGATATAATAACATATCCAACAACGGATATTGATAAAGAGTTTATGCATTCTGATAGCTAGATTTTGTCAATGTTATCCCATGTGTCTGAAATTAGATGTATGAACCTTTCTTTTTTTACGTCTCCGATTTTTTAATAGCAATTTCAAGCGTTGTATATGCTGGATTACTCCAAAACTACTAAGGACATATCAAGGAAATGCATAAAATATTTTTATTAAGATAATACTATTTAGAATAATACCAAAATATATTATGAAACATTATTAATATCAATAATTAGCTTTGGGCATTTCGCATTTTCTTCATAAAATAGTTCACCATGTTTTCTCTTGATATTGTAGCTATAGTCTTCTCTTAGTTCGTAATCAGTAGAATAATCACTATTCCATTTAGAGTCATACACAATTTTTACAGGTGTCTCATCAACAAGCTCAATATGCTTTTCGTCTTTGGTATTATTTGGTTCATTGACTGTTTGGTCAATGACAGTAACTTTTGCTCGTGCTTTGTTTTTCATCGATTCATCTTTATATTTCACCGTAATATTTTCTGAAAATGTCCTTTTTATTTTTCTGCCAATTTCACTGTCTATTATCACATTATTTTTAAACAGGTAACAGTTTCGGCACGTAGACAAGATATGGTTTACGACATTAGCGGAAGAGTAGGCCTTTCTTTTTTTGACCTTTCGTCGACTGCTAATACCCAAAAGCTGACGATTGGATGTATCAGTAGGTAATGTGTTACCTGCAACAGCAGCAAGGAGTTGTCCTCTATCATCAACGATTATTTTTATGTTGGCATTCTCTTTGAGTGCAATCATCTCTGGAGATCTCAATCTCTCATAACCACCAACATAAGAGTTGAATTTTTTCGCTATTCCAAAGAAATTGAATTCCTTACTGTCATGACAATGCATGCATATATTTCCAATAGTGCTACCACTTGTACTTGTTACATAGTTTAAATACTTCTTATTACATACTTAAATTACTTTATAAATTACTTTACTCTATTAAATACTTCTTATTACTTCTTGTTACATAGTTTAAATACACTTTATTAAAATGCTCCATCTTCCCTTTTTTTAGGATATGACTTATGTGTTTATAGTTGCACTGCGTAGAAAATACGTATTTAACATATGCAATAGACTAAGAAGCGTCAACAACTAAACATATAATATCAATGTTGAAACCACATCGTATCTTTGACTAATCATAGAGTAGAATTGGTAGAGCCGTAGGCATATTCTGTCATTTTAAGATTCGTACAAAAAAGATTAAAAATAAATAAAATTGAATAATTTCGAAGTTTAAAAAAATATTATGTTTTTATGGAAAAAATATTTAATTAGAATCATCAGTCTCATCATTATGAGTATCTAAAACTGGACTTAAGTTTCACAGTTGAACTAGAGAATTGTATTTTCCATAATTTTCTTACAAGAAACTAGAGTTTACGGTCAAAAACCCTTGTTAGCTCAGATTTTATGGAAATAGTTTTATTTTTCGATCCAAAAATACACTGAAGTTTCACATTTGAACCAGAGAATTATATTTTCCGTAATTTTCTTATAAAAAAAAACTAGAGTTTACGGCCAAAAACCCTTGTTAGCCCAGATTTTACAGAAATATTTTATTTTTCAATCCATAACTGGATTTAATTTTCAACTATGAGCCAATGAATTGTATTTTCCATAATTTTCTTACAAAAACTAGAGTTTACCGTCAAAAACCCTTTTAACTCAGATTTTATAGAACTAGTTTTATTTTTCGATCCAAAAACATACTGAAGTTTCAGATTTGAACAAGAGAATTGTATTTTCCATAATTTTCTTACAAAAAGCTAGAGTTTACGGTCAATAAACCCTTTTTAGCTCAGATTTTATGGAAATAGTTTTATTTTTCGATCCAAAAATAGACTTAAGTTTCAGATTTGAACCAGAGATTTGAATTTTGTATAATTTTCTTACATAAAACTAGTTTACGGTAAAAAAAACATTTCTAGCTCATATTTTATATAAATTATTATAATTAGATAAAAAAAAAAACTAGAGTTTCAGATTTGAACCATGAAATTGTATTTTCCATAATTTTCGTACAAGAAACTAGAGTTTAAGGCCAAAAACCCTTATTAACTCAGATTTAACAGAAAGGGTTTGTTTTTCGATCCAAAAATAGACTAGAGTTTCAGATTTAAACCAGAGAATTGTATTTTCCATAATTTTCTTACAAAAAAACTAGAGTTTACGGGCAAAAACCCTTATTAGCTCAGATTTTACAGAAATAGTTTATTTTTCGATCGTTAACTGGACTTAATTTTAACCTATGAGCCAACGAATTGTATTTTCCATAATTTTATTACAAAAAAACTAGAGTTAATGGTCAAAAACCCTTATTAACTCAGATTTTACAGAAATAGTTTGTTTGTAGATCCAAAAATATACTAAAGTTTCAGATTTCCACCAGAGAATTGTATTATCCATAATTTTCTTACAAAAAACTAGAGTTTACTGCAAAAAACCCTTATTAGCTCAGATTTTATAGAAATAGTTTATTTTTCGATCCATAACTGGACTTAATTTTCACCTATGAGCCAACGAATTTTATTTTCCATAATTTTCTTACAAAAAAAATAGAGTTTACGGTCAAAACCCTTGATAAGCTCAGATTTTAAAGAAATTGTTTATTTTTCGATCCAAAAATAGACTAAAGTTTCAGATTTCCACCTGAGAATTTTATGATCCATAATTTTCTTACAAAGAACTAGAGTTTACTGCAGAAAACCCTCATTGTCTCAGATTTTATAGAAATATTTTATTTTTTCACCCATATCTAGACTTAATTTTCATCTATGAGCCAACGAATTGTATTTTCCATAATTTTCTTACAAAAAAACTAGAGTTTATGGTCAAAAATCCTTTTTAGCTCAGATTTTATAGAAATAGTTTTGTTTTTCGATTCAAAAACAAACTAAAGTTACAGATTTGAACCATAGAATTGTATTTTCCATAATTTTCTTCCGAAACAATACTAGAGTTTACGGCCAAAAACCCTTATTAGCTCAGATTTTACAGAAATAGTTTATTACCTAGCTCATAAAAGCAAGAAATAGCAAACTACCCACCTCAAATTGTAGGTTTCAGACAACACACACCTATGAGACACTAAGAAATCTAGCTCTGAAAAGCCAGAAATAGCAAACTACCCACCTCAAATTGTAGGTTTCAGACAACACACACCTATGAGAGACTAAGAACCTAGCTCTGAAAAGCCCAAATAGCATCCCAAACTATAGGTTTTAGACAACATACACCTACAAAAGAAGAAATGTCTTCAAAGTCAAGGCTATAAGAAAAAGAGTTCTGGATATTTTTGTCACTTTGTTGTTTACGCACTAATATCAATATCAGTAACGATTCTATTTGAACTTTCTCCAAGTTGATCAAATTGATCTCTAAAGGGTTCACGATAAAAAAATAGTTTGGGGCAAGAAAAAAAAACTAAAATAATGTCGTGAAATCATTCTCAACACTCAGAGTAGGAGGACGTTGGGATTGAATCATAGAGAAACATCAAATTTACTTTAAAAAAAATGTGACTCAGACGTTTTGTTCTTTTCACTAGCTTTAAATTGCATACAAACGAGCCAATATGTGTTACAATCCTTTTGTTTGCTCAAAATTCGACAAAGCAACGACTGTTTGGTTAGTTTTACTTTGCACGATATTTCTAAAGCCAATTAAGATGAAGAAATGTCTTCAAAGTCAAGGCTATAAGAAAAAAAAGTTCTGGGTATTTTTTGTCAGTTTGTAGTTTACGCACTAATATCAATATCAGTAACGATTCTATTTGAACTTTCTCCAAGTTGATCAAATTGGTCTCTAAAGGGTTCATGATAAAAAAAAATAGCGCACGCCATGCTGAATGTGCGTTCAAAAACCTATCTGGTCGAAAACATGTTTGTTATCGTTAATGATTTCCAAAGATGTAAGAAAATTATGGAAAATACAATTCTCTGGTTCAAATCTGAAACTTTAGTCTATTTTCGGATCGAAAAATAAAACTATTTCTATAAAATCTGAGCTAATAAGGGTTTTTAGCCGTAAACTCTAGTTTCTTGTAAGAAAATTATGAAAATACAATGCAACAGAGTCTCTCAATCCCCGCAAAGCTCTTTTAACAGATACAAGAACTACTTATTTAACACAAAAATTTCGTTTTTAATGGGCACCAAGTAAGGAAAAACCACACGAAATCAGGCAACCGAGTCTCTCAAACCCCTTAAAGCTCTTTTAACATATACAAAAACTACTTATTTAACACAAAAACTTCGTTTTTAATGAGCACTAAGTAAAGAAAAACCCCACGGAATCAGGCAACAGAGTCTCTCAAACCCCGTAATGCTATTTTAAGATAAACAAAAACTACTTATTTAACACAAAAATTTCGTTTGAATGTGCACCAAGTAAAGAAAAACCCCACGGAATCATACAACCGTGTCTCTGAAACCCAGTAAAGCTCTTTTAACAGATACAAGAACCACTTATTTAACACATAAACTCTAGTTCATTTTAAGAAAATTATTAAAAATACAATGCAGCCGAGTCTCCCAAGCCCCGTAAAGCTCTTTTAAAAGATACAAGAAATACTTATTTAACACAAAAATTTCGTTTTTAATGGGCACCAAGTAAAGAAAAACCACACGAAATCAGGCAACCGAGTCTCTCAAACCCCTTAAAACTATTTTAACATATACAAAAACTTATTATTTAACACAAAAACTTCGTTTTTAATGAGCACTAAGTAAAGAAAAACCACAAGGAATCAGGCAATTGAGTCTCTCAAACCCCGTAGAGCTCTTTTAAAATATACGCGAACTAATTATTTAACAAAAAAATTTCTTTTTAATGGGCACCATGTAAATAAAAACCATACAGAATCAGGCAAAAGAGTTTCTAAAATCCCGTAAAGCTCTTTTAAAACATACAAAAACTCGTTATTTAACACACAAATTTAGTTCTTAATGGGCAATAAGTAAAGAAAAACCACAAAGAATCAGGCAATAGAGTTTCTCAAACCCCGTAAAGCTCTTTTAAAAGATACAAGAACTACTTATTTAACAAAAAAAATTACTTTTTAATGGGCAACAGTTAAAGATAAACCACACTTAATATTCAAGCCGAGTCTCTAGAACTCCGCAAAACTCTTTTAAAAGATACAAAATCTAATTATTTAACCCAAAAAATTCGTTTTTAATTGGCACCAAGAAAAGGAAAAAAATACGGAAAAGTCCTTGTAATAGCATAGGAAGGAATATAGCTCCTGGAATAGCATTGGAAGGGAACATAAACCCTTATAATAGCATGGGAGGGAACATAAGCCTTGAAAATAGCATGCGAATTCCTATACACGCAAGCAAATAACATGGGAATTCCTATACATGCAAGCAAATAACATGGGAATTCCTATACACGCAAGCAAAAAACCTGGGACTTCAAATAAACTCAAGCAAATAACATGGTAATTCCAATACACGCAAGCTCATAACATGGGAATTCCTATACATGCAAGCAAATAACATGGGAATTCCTATACTCTCAAGCAAATATCATGGGAATTCCTATACATGCAAGCAAATAACATGGGAATTCCTATACACGCAAGCAAATAACAGGGGAATTCCTATACACGCAAGCAAATAACATGGGAATTCCTATACATGCAAGCAATAAAGTGTAATACTCACTCTCTTTGAAAAACCAAACCAGACTATACCCACCAAACCAGACTATACCCACCAAACCAGATGAAACCCACCAAACCAGATTATACCCACCAAACCAGACTATACCCACCAGAAACCTGTCTGGTTGGCCTTGGTAATTCAATAACCGAAATAGCACAGGAAGGAACGAGGCGTACGCAAATAACATGGAGAGTCCTAGGGGCGTACGTAAATTCAATATGTACATACTACTTACGTATATGAGGGGTGTCACCCCATCGCCAATACTTCACTGAAATTACAGTGAAAGTACTTTTTAGTACTTTCAACTGAGATATTTGTATTGTTTTACTAATTAAGCGGCCTTTGTCATTCAGGGGTTATTCTTAAAGAATTGGATCAAAATTTGAACTTTAGTTTAAAGAGCAAGGTATTGACGAGAGTGAGAGCCCCCTCATATATGTATTAATTTCTTTTCGTTTTATGTTTTATTGTTGCTCCTTACTATCAGTTGAAAAAACTTTTTTTTTTATTTAATTTTAACAAAATGGCTATCCCAAAAATTCGATCGGATGGATTTGCGGTAGAAAGGACAGGGTGGCTAATTACCCTCCGATCCCATATAACTCTTAAAAGGGATCTATAACTTTCGATTGCCAATGAAATGAGCTCCTTCCGAAGTTTATACAATCATTCCTTCCAAAAGAACCTTATATGCCCCCGGGCACAGTTTACAACACTTGCCCCCGGGTGCTGGGTGGTTGTGTAATCCCGGAAGTTATTAGTATATGACCTTTGGTCTATTTAGGACAAAATTTTACCAGACACATTTTGGGAAAAGACTATTGGTGGGGGGGGGAAGGTTAGTTGCCATCACATCACTTTTGACTTTCGAAAAGGGAACTAGAACTTTCAATTTCTAGTCATTTGAATTCTCTCCAAAGTTTACCCCTTCCATGAAAACCTTATATGTCCCCAGGCAAAGTTAAAACCATTCCGGTGGGCGCTACGATGGGGGGGGTATGTTGACCCCAAAGGTTTGTTATCTGATCACTGGAATTTTTAAAACAAAATGGTTATCGCAAAATTTTGATTGAATGAGTTTTGGAAAAAGAGGGTTTGTGTAGGAGGAAGGGGGGGGGGGGTAGATGCCCTCCGTTCAGTCTGAACTCTTAAAAAGATAACAAGAACTTTCAATCTCCAATCAAATGAGCCGCTTCTGAAGTTTATATGACCATCCCTTACTTAAAAACGTTATATGTCCCGGGTGAAAAACTTAAAACAATTGCCCCCAGCCTCTGGGGGGGGGGTTGCCAACCCCGGAGTTTTTGCTATTTTATCTTGAAACTGTTTTGACAAAAATGGCTATATCAAAATTTCGTTTGAATGCCTTTGGGGAAAAAGGGCCTTTTGGGGGGCGGGCTAGTTGCCCTCCAATCAGTTTCGACTCTAAAAAGGGCACTAGAAATTCTGATTTACAATGGAATTATCCCTTTCCAAAGTTTATGCTACCATCTCTTCCATAAGAAAGTTATACACCTTGGGGGCACAATTTAAAACACTTGACCCCGGGTTCTGTGAGCAGTGTTATCCGTGGTGTTTTGTTCTATGATTTTTAGTCTATTTGAACAAAACACCTATATAAAAAATTGGATCAGATGCCCTTGGAGAAAAGAGGGTTAGTGGAGGGAAGCTAGTTGCCATCAGATCACTTATGACTCTTAAAAAGGGGTTGGAACTTTGAATTTCTAACCATTTGAGTCCCCTTCGAAGTTTATACGACACCGAAGTTTATACGGGGGTATACCTTCGATATACTCCCGGAGCTTAAGTTAAAACCCTTAGGTCCCCTGGCTCCGTGGGAGGATATGCTGACTTCGAAGTTGTTGTTATATGATCGTTGGACTATTTCAAAGAAAATAGCAATTTCAAATTGATCGGATGCATTTGAGGAAAAGAGGTTGTTGGGGGAGTGGGGTAGATAGCATCCGATCACTTTTGACTCTTAAAAAGGTAGCTGGAACTTTTAACTTCTAATCAAATGAGCTACTTCCGAGGTCTATACGATTACCCTTTGCATACAAACTTAGATCCAATCGAATGAGTCCCCTCCAAAGTTTATAAAACCATCCCTTCCATATGAAGTGCCTCTAGGAAAAAATAAAAAATCGGAGCCTTATGACCTTAGGGCTGGTGGGGGGAGGCTAGATGCCATAGAATCACTTTTGACTCTTAGAAAAGGAGCTAGAACTTTGAATTTCTAATTATTTGAGTCCCATCCGAAACTTATAAACCCCCCTCTTTCATAAAAACCTTATATGCCCCCTGGGCATAAGTTACAACCCTTTCCCGGTTTTTTTTTTTTTGGGGGGGGGGATGTATGTCGACCCCGAAATTTTTTTTGATATGATCGTTGAACTATTTTAAACAAAATGGCAATCTCCAAATTTTTATTGGATACCTTAGGGAAAAAGAGGGTAAGGGGGGGGGGGGGGTAAGTGCCCGCCAATCAATTTTGATCACTCTTAAAAAGGTAACTAAAACTTTCCATTTTCAATCAAATGAGCCACCTCTGATTTGTATTCGACCACTCCTTACATAAAATCTTATCTGACCCCGGGACATAACTTGCATCGCTCCCCCCAGGCTCTGGGGGGTTCTTTCGACCCCAGAGTATTTGATCTTTAAACTATTTTGAACAAAATGGATATCTCAAAACTTTGGTCGGATATATTTAGTGAAGCCCTGGGGGGAGGGGGGGGGGCTGTGGTATCCCTGGAGTTTTTGTTATATGATCTTAGGTCATATAAAATTTTGAACAAAATGGCTATATACAAAATTCGATTGGACGCATTCGGAGAAAGAGGGTTGTGGGGACTAGTTGTCATCCGATCAGTTTAGAATCTTAAAAATGGAATTATAGTTTTGAGTTTGTAATCATTTGTGTTCCCTCCGAGGTTTATATGACTACTTCTTCCATAAGAACCTCATATGCCCCCTCATATGCCTCATAAGTTACAACCCTTCCCCGGGGCTCTTGGGGGGGGGGTATATTGACCCTGAAGTTTTTGTTATTTCATCGTTACACTATTTCAAACCAACTGGCAATCTCAAAATGTTTATCGGATGCATTTGGGGAAAAGAGGGTATTTTTCTGTGTGTGTTTGTGTGTGTGTGGGAGGGGGGGGGGATTATATGTTCTCCGATGAAAGGGCACTAGAAATTCCGATTTCCAATCAAATGAGCCCCCGCCGAAGTTTATACGACCACCCATTCCATTTGAAGTGCCTCTGGGAAAAAAAAACAACATTGGAGTCATATGACCTTTAGCTTTACTATAGGCAACGCTATATTGTTGCCTCTGATATACACTGGCCGGTTAAACGCTCTGCAAACTTTGAGGAGACCAAAAAATATGCGCTCCATTCTTTGTGTAGAAACTTCTTGTGTCAGTTTCATCAACCCAAATGACAATTAATAAAAACACTGTAATAACAGGATTAGCTTAATAAATAACTTTAAAGTGGTATAATTGCCCTCAAAGGGAGCTCTGCAATTTTACCGATTTAGTGCTTTCACGGGCTGGGCATATAAATAATTTAAAAGTGTCCCCTCTTGCCCTTTCCCATACTTAGCACCTTGCCCCTTCCTCCCTCAGTAATTAAATTTTATCTACGTCTCCTAATTGTTTTTATAACATTATTGTTGCTACCAAAAAAATATTATTTTAAATACTTAATAGAGACAACATCGAAAATATTACCCAAGAAATCTGAAAGTCCAAGAGTTAGCTGTTTAAAAAAGAACATAATACGTAGATAGTAACTTTCTTAGAGTGTTATTGGAGTTCGTTGTGTTGCCATGGCAACAATGTTAGCCTAAAACAATCTACTTAAAAAAAAAAAAAAAAAAAAAAAAAAAAAAAACAACCTACTTGATTAAAGTAACGTCTGATGTGTGGTTCAGCTGCCTTCCTAACCTAAATTTTAGCAACAATTTGGACTTTTCATAAAAATTATAAAAAAAATTCTGACAAAAGTAAAGCAAAAAGTTGAAAATAAAAAGCAACAAAAATTACTGTTCCGCAGTTTATGCAACATTTATCTGGAAATATTGGTTCAGATAATCCGGCTTGTGATATTTCCGTATATTCGTAGAGTTCTGAAAAACTGGTGCTTTTCTGAAAACAAAAAAAAAACGAGTAAACAAAACAGGATATGGAGCCAAAAAATTCTTAAGTGGCCTACAGAAAATATAAAAATAATTTATAAAGCTATTAATAACTTTAACGGGATATGAAACAATAGATATTACTATACAATTTAAATTCTTCATATAGTACAGGCAAATGGAGGTTTGACCCGAAACAAATTGCAACAGATATGATTCTTACACCATCTTGTAGAGAAAAAAAAAACTGAACAATATATTCATTTTCGCAAAATATCCAGTCGACGCAAAATAAACGTTTTTTGGCTTTTAATGCGATTTTTTTTACGTTTTCCGAAAAAAAATATAATTTTATTATCCGACCTTTTTTCTTAAAATGAAGTATGATTCTGATGCAGAATGACAATCTGAGACAGAAAATGAAGTCAGACTGGGTTTCTGGTGCAAAACGAAAAAGTTTCACTTTGCGTTGCGGTAATTTTTGTAAAGACAATCAATCGGCACTTGTTGTTCAACAAGTTCGTAAAAATACCTGAACTTGGCACTAGTATAAGACGCTTCGAAGGCTACGTAATGCAATAAAAATAAAAATCGTCACATTCATCACTCAGTGTTTTAAAGATTTCAAAGTTTATTCCCAAGATTTGACTGAGAAATCAATTAGACGAAGACCTCAAGTAATGCCAGAATGTCGAGTAGAAAACTAGTTCCGGTCAGTGATAGTCATATTCTTGATTTAAATTCGCCTTCTACCCCGAGAAAAAATTGTATTCGAAATTCCGCCATCTAACAGTCGAGTAATACTTTCCAGTGAATCTGCTAGCGTTCTGATGAATGATTAGCGCAGGTAAGAAGTCGTTTTTTATAATGGTGGTTCGGAACTGAATACTTTAAAAGTATAAAGGATAAATTATTGTACTTTACTGCTTTGCGTGAAATTCTTTGACGTTTCATGTCAGTTTAAGTTTTTTTGTTTTGTTTTACAAAGAAATCTATTGAGAAGACAATCGTCCCCTGAAATACACCTTGTACCAACAGGTGACCTCATCATCACGACAGGTTACCTTGTATTATGAGCCTGTGGTATTCTTCAGAGCTGTGAGGGACCAAACGATTGACGGATTAGGTACACAGGGCTGCCACAAAGTCCCTAAAAGTCCCTAAAATCAAGTGAAGGTCCCTATTGGGCCCTTAAATTGATAAAGGTCCCTAAATTCACTTTTCTTGCTTTGATTAAAGCTCCGTATCCTTCCTGTTGGGAACCTCTAGTTACCGTACCCTTATCACTTTCATCATATTTATGTATCTGATTTTTTTTATTCGAAAGTAAAGCGTTCAGAAAAAAGAAGATAAAGGCTCCTCCCACGACATGATGATTCTCAGGTGGTCTGTTTCTTAAATATCACTTGGACTCTGATCATGGAGAGATGTCTGCAAATGATCATTTCCATTTTGTTTCCTTTGTCAAGTGTCATTTGCTGTTGTGTCACTGCTTTTTCTTTCAAAAGTTTTCTGAAAACTGAGTTTTGGGGTCCATTTTGCGTCCGGAATGGTCCCTAGAGAGGTCCCTTTTTCGACTGAAAAGAGGTCCCTATTTATTACCACTTGAACCTGTGCAGCCCTGGGTACTCAATTGAACTCTTTTCTTTAGAGTGAGATGTCTACTCAGTTGGAGCACTGCAGAATCTGCAAAAGAAATGTCGAAGACGACTCACAATACACGATTATGACACTGAAAGGAGCTGCCGGAATTAACCAATGTAGTCAGATGCGATGGTATACCGTTGTGGTCACTGCCGGTCAGAAGGTCCATGAGTTATGCAGAAAAAATTATACACACAGGCGTAAACTTGACAATGACACTCAAAGGTGAAAGGATGAGTGGCTAGCTTAAATTTCCATTGCAAGTGGGAGTTGCGGTCGAGTACTTCACAGTTCAGGTTTAACGAGTATTGCTTGTTTTGTGGCTGCCCTGTTGACCTCTCAGCTTCATATTGGAAAGGCTCAGATGTTTTCTGCGTTTGGACCATAGACTTTGACAAAACAATTAAAGAAACATGCAAACTGAGAAATGATGACTGGGCAGTTAGTGTTTTCCGAAGGATATGTACCGTCCCAGACCTTCATGCCGCTGATGCCGTGTACCATCAGCTTTGCAGCAATAACTTTCGGACAAGCCAAGGGATTCTATTCAAATACGAGAACATGAACTGTGAGCCTGAGAAAAAGAGAAGAAGGTCAGGCAGACCAGAGGACGAGGTGAGAACGGATGCTTTCATAAAAGCGATGCAGTTTCTTGAAAGGAATGACGAAGATTCTTGAACGGAGTCATAATAGGAAAATTATTTAGTCATTAGACATTTATAGTCTACAGTTAGTTGTAGGTTAACTGTTGAAGGGAACATTTATCAATTTAAAACACCATTCCGATCGTTTCTGTGTGGGCCATCAATGTCAGGCAAAACGAAACTCTTAACTAAAATAATTGAAATTGCGATAAAATTTTTGTGAAAAAGCGAAAAAAATCTACTATTGTTACTGTATTTGGCAGGATTCATACGATAAAATAAAAGCAATTGCTATATCGGGGTTGGTGCAGATACAATTAATACAGGGACTTGATGTTTTCAGCATTATTGAACCAAACTCTTGGCTGATTATTGACGATTTAGCTGAACGTATTGAACAATAGTCCCAGGTAATGCTACAACTGTTCACTGTTCGCTCTCATCATGAACAGATTTTTGTTACTCTGGTTCTACACAACCTCTTTCATCTGAGGAAATGTATGTGAACACTTGCATTGAACTGCACCTACTATATCATCTACAGAGTTGTTAGTGATTCTAGGTCGCTAATAACTCTCAATAAACAAATAAACCCCGGAGCCCCCAAATTTCTTTTTTCAGCATACAATCAGGCAACTAATAAACCCTGCGGCTATATCCTATTGGATCTTAATCAAAACACACCCGAGGATCTGCACGTAGGCACAGATATTTTCGACAATGAAATTACAGTATACTTCCCGTGAACAGTAAAAAAGGCTATTAGTTGCCAGCATGACACTGAAGAAACTACATGAAAATAGACACTTATTTTCCGTTCTAAGCACTTCAAAACCCCCACTTAGCAAAGCCATACTCAAACATGGTATTGGCAATGATTTCATTAATCTAATATCTGAACTTTGTTTAAATTTAACCGAGGGCAATGTTCAAATGCCAGAAGTAGTTAAGAAACAGGCAAAGCAAGATCGTTCCATTGTACGTACATTGGCCTGTAAAAAGAAAGGAAAGAATTTTAAAAGGAAACGTCTTCTTCAGGTGTGCGGTAGCCTTTTCACACTTTTACTGCCGATATTTGCAGGACTTTAAACAGTTATCTCTAAATGGTAAGACCCTATAAATTGACTCCAATAGAACTCGCTCTCTAACCCGTGGAACACTTTGAGGACAATCTGAGTAAATTCATTGACAATGAGAATATTGAGGATGATAAAAAAACTGCTTTTACTTCAAGATGCACTTCGCCGAGTGGACAAACATAAGCCCTATCGTGCGAAGGCCAATGGTATTGATCACAAAAAAGATCCGTCTCCTCATGATTCTTCTGCTATCACTGGTGGAACCCAATTAAAGAAGGAGGAGGCATTGGATTCAATAGTGTCGAGCATTGGAAATCTAATGCCCCACTCATATCGTGAACAATTTAAACGACTCATAACATATCTCATGGAAAGAGGTCAAGATCATATTCAAGTTTATAGCAATGGGAAAGGGATTATAATTCAGGGCAAGAGCTATAATCTACTTGATTTAATACGATATGGTTACAAATCGTAAAGGACTATTATCATTCGACACTGATCTATACAACTTTCTAAATACATTAAACTTTCACAAAATCCTTATTAGCAATAGGCAAATTCTAAAAAAATTAAATGAACATGCGACCTCAACACCATTAAAATTCGAACGTGAAGAAGATGAAGATTTTAAACCAATCCTTGAAAATACCAGCAAACCTAGTGGGAACATTGATTTGACAATGAGGAGGAGGATGAGCACACCACTGATAGCTAGACAAAAAGAAGACGTATCAAGTCAACGTCACCACCACCATCATCAACCACTTGTGTATCAAAGGGTAGCGAACGTTAATGGTTGAAAATGGTCAAAATGGTTGAAGTTCTGAAACGTGTTTATGAAAATAATGGGGAAGTGGGAATTTTAAGTTCCCCCACCACTCTTTACAAAGTCACTGGTGTTCACACTAAAAATGAACAAGACTATCTACAAAATAAAACAAGTTAAACTCTGCATAGAAATCATAGGCTTCGTGCTAATCATTATCGAAAAACTAAAGCCTTTTTCCCCCTGCATATAATGCAAGAAGATCTCTTAACTCTAGATCAGATTCAAAGACTTCACAATGCACCGTAAAAGTACATTATACTTGCAATCAGTGTTTATAGTTTTTATGCATATGCCAATCCATTGCGGTCAAAGAGAGCTGTTGAAGTTGCTCAGGCTATTGAAAGTATTCTCGAATAGGATCCGTATAAAAGAAAAGTTCAAATGGATCGCGGTAGTGAATTTGTTAATCCCCATGTTGCAAATGTACTAATGAAATATAATACACTGTTCTATCATAGTCATAGTCCTATAAAGGCTGCATTAGCCGAACGATTGATAAGAGCTATTCGACTTTTAATTTCACGATATTTTACATTGAAAAATACATATGCTTTTATTCATTATTTAGATAAAATCATGTTGATTTATAATCAACAACCTCATTGATCATTGTCTAACTCAACCACACCGGAAGTTTATCATTCTGATCATGATACAATGGATACTTTTCTTTAACAATATTACAATGAAATGATTGTCAGGAAGAAAAAAAATTCAATGTTGGTGATACTGTTCGAATTAATATAAAAACTAATGTTTTTGAAAAGGGTAATTACTTGTGGTCCACTGAACTTTTTAAAGTGGCATAAATCCTAGACACCAAACCCATAACTTATCGATTGCGCGATACCAAAGATGAAGAAATTCTCGGCGGCTTTTATGACTTTGAACTACAAAAGTTAAAAATAATAGTGAAATCTACCAAATTGAAAAAATATTAAAGACACGTACTCGCAAGGGTAAGAAACAGTTACTTGTTCGGTGGCTAGGATACAACTCTGATTTTGATTCTTGGGTCGGTGTTGAAGATATTGACAATGCCCAATGATTACTATGTAACATTTATGTCCAACGTGTCCGATCCTCTCTACAATGACTTGAATAAAACAAGTGATTTTTGGACGAAACTCTCCCCCGCCATTAAATTCGATGACAGAAAATAGGAAGTGGCTCTTGTCGACTTTATTCTCAAAAATACCTACGACATCCTGAGAAAAGATCTTGTGTATGATATAAAAGTTATACCATTCGATTAGTCACTCTTTGTGGAGTATGAATGGATTGAAGCACTTTAATCTAGTGAATATCCACATGTCAAATTGAAATATATAGAATATGATAGTATGACGGATTTGTGTCGTAAAATCACTTAAAAAATCTCATATCGTAGGAATGGTAAATTTCATTTTAATTATTCTATGGAACACGATAGTATTTAAATTACCTGACCTGTTGACACTGAAACGTTTCATCTCAATAATAATCCGAGGGACGTTCTTGGCTTTAAGCAGAATATGATCAATGGAAAAAACGCTGACACTGTTAACGGGATGGATCAAGTTATTTTTGCTGATTATCCGCCTGGTTTCACCTCGGACTCTTGCATATTTCTGTATGCATCCTCTGTGGAAACATCGAGAGTTGGTAATTCAAATGTCCCGCTCCTACGTGTTCTTGAACGAAAAACATCTCATGAACTTGTTCATCACTATAATATAAAGCATCTTCAGTATGTTCCTGTAAACACTTCATATTTGGAACTCTGTCAGTTAACACTTAGAAGTGAATTGGGTGATCATCTAGCAATAAAAAAAAGGTTTAGCTGTGATTACATGTCATTTTCGATCCATCGTCGGTGACAGCGCTACCTAAAATGAACAATAGAAGAATTCCATTTGTCTGTCCTGATATTAATTGCTATGTTGGTGCTCTGAGTCTACGTCAAATAGGTCATGGATTGGACTACTACAAGGGGCGCACTACAATGTCTGGCTATGGTCTTGGTAGCTGGTTTGCTAGGTTATTTCGTTCTGCACTACCCCTTGCCAGAAAATATCTTGTACCTGCTGAATCGAGTTTGACTGCCTCAACACTACAGGACTGGGGTCGGGTAAAAATTTCAACGAGAGTGTTAAGGAAAATATTAGATCTTTAGCAAGAGCCGTTGGTGAGCAATTAAAATCTCAGCAAAATGGGAAGTGATTGAAAAGGATGCGTGCGTGTCATTCACTCATCAGTCTCTATCCAGGCAAGAAGCGAAGGACATCAACAAGGACTTTGAGGAATAAAACGAAGAAGACCAATAAGTAGAAAAAGAAAAAGATTGTTAGATCAAAATGGATTTCTTTTCTTAAGATGAATTATCTCCCCCACAAGGAATCATATCCATCAATCAGTTCCTCATTGAATCTGTTCAATGCTGAAAATGTTGATGTCAGTGTCAAGTATGGCTACTATGAACAATTTCACCCCCAGCAACCCCTCTCGGAAAATATATACTTTCAAATATTTCCTAATGAAGACTATTTCATTGATTTGTCATCAACATTTATTGATTTAAATGTTTCGGCGATGAAAAAGTCAGATAATACAACTCCAAATGCTGCCGATGGTCTGTCCTACGAAAACTGTAATCTACACAACCTGTTCAAACAAATTAATGTATTTATTAATGGAACATTGGTGAGCACTAGCAATAATTTATCCAACTATGCAAGCTACATACAATTTATGATGATGACACCAAAGGCATATAAGGAGTTGAGAGGACAGTCATTGGGCTATGAATATCGATCAGGTGTTGATACTGAAGGTGAGTTGACTACTGCAGTGACCCAGGAGTATCATTTGGTTGGAAAATTAAATCATGAGATATTCCATATATCGCAATGGTTACCTCCCAATGTCAAGATTGACATAAAGTCTAAACTAGCTCCATTGAACTCTATTTTGAGAAAAGCAATTCCTGCAGCACCCGATGCAAATGTCATTATCACATTGGAAATTCATCACGTCCGAAACCAACAGGTTATGAGCTTTGTTGCCTTGACGATGGAAAATCCGAGAACCAATGGTACTAACATTAAACTTTTTGTCCCCCATACGATCACCAATCAACGTCACATTGCCACCAGGTCTCGTAGTTATACCGATTCGTCATTTATCAATGGAGAAATCCCATCAAAATTTGCTTTGGCCTTTGTGAAGAGTGGCAGTGCCATTGGGTCCTGGACTGCATCCCTCCATTATTTTAATTTTTTGGTCTATCTAGCCTTGTGTGCAAAGTGAATGGTATTCCACTGTACACTCTCTCATTTGATAAAAAATCCTATAGAACTCTGTATGAGTTGACCATGCAAACCCTAGATCATTACTCCCAACTATTTGAAAATGGAAAAACCGATTCCATGTTTTCAAAAAATTATGGGGTAATTGTTTTGGACCTGTCGGGGACCCAGGATATAAGCATAGTACGAACAGGAAATGTACGTCTAGAGTGCACATTTGCCAATGCTTTGACTGAAAGTATCACGCTAATATCATTGAGTCAATTTGAAACCTATTGGGAAATCACACCCGACGGCAGTGTCCTACGAGACATAGCACCATGAACACAAACCAAATAATCAACGTATTTAATATGGATCCATACATGTCCCAGTACAAGTCCTATTGCATTCCATCGGACTTCATTGAAAAAATTCCAAGTGTTAACAATACCCTAATCATTGTTAGTAGAAGTCCATCGACCTTGAAGACAGGCCATTGACTGTGCATCTTTCAAACAGCGAAGAATATTGAATTTTTTGATTCTCTTGGCCTATCATATAAATTCTACACTCCACACATCAGCAACTTTATTGAGAGCAGTGGTAAAACTATTATTCAAAATCGAAGGAGAGTACAGGATTTAACGACTAAGACGTGCGGCTTTCATGCACTACTCTTTTTCATGTTCAGGTGTCGTGGCCATACATACAAGCAGTTTCTCAACATTTACGTTAACTTTCCACGATTGAACGACTTTCTTGTGGAAAATATACTTTCAATCGTGTTTAATAATGATTTTAGTGCCCTACGAATAAAATGTTCTAAAAATGTATGTAAAATTGTTTATTTATAGAAATAATGTATATACATGATAAAAACGACTTTTCTATTCTTTAGATTTCATCCTCTACTATGTATAGGTACTTGTCGAGAACAACTAATGCAGGTAGATTATCTGAATTCACGGTATACTGATCCTGATGTGCTACAATGTCAGGGTCACATTTTCTACAGTAGAGTGTAACTTCACTCTTATCATATCTCGTTGTATAGTCAATGATACTATTCTCATTCATTTTGTAGAATTCGCATGTTTCAATTTGCTTATTTGAAGAAATGTCACAAACAGTGTCCTCAAGTGGCGAATCACATTCCGTCACCGCCAAATAAAATAAGTGGGCTTATAATCATAGTAGCTATTGTCTTCACAACGATGACGTAGAAACCAAATTCTTTTACTGCTCCAACAGTTGAATCGCTGGCCTGGTGCCTCCTCCCAGAACAATCTAAAGCCACGAAGATACCAATCTCCTAGCAATAAACTAAAATCATGCTTAGGATTATTTCAAATCATACCAGGATATGTAGTCTCCCACTGATTATATTTATCGTAGTGGCAATTAGAGCAAAGTTGTCCTCTAGGATGAGTCACACACCCCTTCAAGACAGGATTTACAACCTTTAATTTGCACAGCATATCCTCTATGCAATTTACAAGGGTTGCATAATCCGCACTTTTCATTGAACTCATCAATCATTGTACAATTCTCACATGATGACCAGCTGCCCAGTGTTTACATGCATAGTGGACATGTATGGAACGTTTTTTCATGTGTTGACACTCTCACCGCCAAAATAAAACTGAGCTACCAACAACAAATTGAGTGGGATAGAGAGAGAGAAAGAGAGGAGTAAATAATACTTGAACACCATCTTTCTCATGAAAAAAGTCCTAAAAAGCTAGTGTTTAAAAGCATATCCACAATATCATTTTGCTGTGTCGTGATTAATATGTCAATAATTGGTTTAAATGTATTTGGGCCACAACATAAAAACTTCATGCAATTGTATAATGATGGTGAATCAGTTTTCATTATATCGACAAACATTCCCTGAGAAAATATCTTCCTTTGAATAGATAACTCTAGAAAATCATCATCTAGAATCAAACGTTTTTCCATAAACACAAGATTCACCATGATTCGTGCTTTCTCAAATCTATCCATTTTTTAGAGTTCTAATACTCTCAAAACCAATTACAGACTGACCAGGATTCTTTTTTCTACTCTAAAAAATATACGCTAGTCTGCTATAGAAAGAAAAAAATATCTGATTTATAAACAGTTTTATTGAGTATAATTACAAGAATAATATTCACTGATTCAATTTGTTTTCATCAATATATTTCACTAGTGCATCTAATGCTGCCTGAAGTCAATGCTCATTTGTGAAAATTGTGCATATAAATGTTGATTTATATGAACAATGTTCAGTTTCGCAGCAAAGCATAATTGCTCCTCCATTTTAAATTTGCTCAATGATATCACGTATCTTGCGTACATATCATCCCATTCAAGGCTTAGTCTAAATCCTCGTGTTATTTCCACAGCCACGTCTGGTGCTCTTGTATCATTGCTGCTGCTACCTGGTCCACCATCAACCTCCAATAGTGTAAATTTTCCACTCATTTTCTTTACTAATATCGTCTCAAATAAACTATTCTCTGAATTCAATTCTCTTACTAATATGAACTACAATAAAAATCACTCCTTTTATTTGAATCCAATTAGTAATCAAGTTATTTTATAGGGAGTAACCTTCGCTCTCTCTTATTGACCCTCAAAAATTGGATGTTACCTCAGAAACCCGTCTGGTAAGACATGTACCGTCTGTAGTAATAGGTAACTGCCTCTGGTAAGGTGTTTAGGTGTGAAACTGCACACATATCCATGCCTCAGGCGTAGGATTAGTATTGCGTACTTGCTTACTACTAACCTGGGGCATGTAAGGTTTTATTGAAAGCGTTTTGCCGTAAGGTTTTTAAATTCTAAGGCCAAATTGGCTATGCATGATGTATGAAAAAAAGAAGAAAAAATAATCAAATCAAATAGACGAGAAAACGAGGCTAGTGTCGGCCAATGGAACAATATGAACAAAAATAAGCAATTAGTTCGACAAGGACGCCAAGTCATCATCAGTGCTAAGACAAAATAAATAAAAAACAAAGATACATATCTGTTATAGCTACAACACTCAAGTTTTTTCATCAAAGTAAAACCGGCTTCTCTGACAATCAATCCTAATGAAATGAAAAATACCGAAAACATGATGAAAATAATTAGGTTTGGCAGGTTAAGTTAATTGCCTCTATTTTAGCCCTTGGCAAATCCCATATTTTCATTTTAAGATACCTAAACAAAATCTAACATTTTGAAGTAAACATCACAAGAGACAAAAAAAAAAACACTAAGTCAAACAAACCAGAATAAATGGAAGATCAATCACCAAATGGATTGTGCAAAAATCTTTGCTTAGTTATAGATTTAGCTTGTCTACAGACTCGATTTTCATCAAAAATGCAGACAGGTGGTTTTACTTAAAACTGAGGAAAAATTTTATTTGAATCTTTTAATATTAAGTTATTATAAATTTTACTCAAAGAAATATCTCCAGTATCTCTATATAAGTAGAAATGACCCTATTGATCGTGACAGAACATCATATATGGACATAGAGTCCCTAGGGAGAACAATAACTCGTGACAGAACCACGTGGTTTATGGTTTTCTCACTGAGAATGAAAAAACAGAATTTTTTCACTTGAAAAAACAGGAATTTTCTCACATTTATGGTTGTTTCTTGGATGGTTATGTGTGTCGGTCAATTTATTTGATGTTTTTTCTCGGATGTCAACAGTAATTTATGTGTGTTTTATGGTTTTAGTCAGTGAGAATGGAAAAACAGGAATTTTCTCACTTTGATGGATGTTTTCTGGATTATTGAGTCTAACGGGATATCGGAGTCAATGACCTCTTCTTTCAGGATATTGTCGTTGTTGTTGTTTTGGCCAAGTGCACGCTAGGACGAATGTTATGATCCTTCTCAACCAATCAGCGAGTAGGATACATCTCCTTTCTCAGCCAATCAAAGGCTTGCTTACATATTAGCGACGGAGGATTGCAGAGAATATAAGGAATGGGTTTTTGCCAAAGTTGTATTAGTCTGTGAATAGAATTCAAAGGAGTGAGAAGAACAGTTTTGACTTTACTCATTTGGATATATATTTGTGATGGCGAGTGGAATGTTTACCCTCTTAGAAGTTGATAGTGGAGTTGATGGTAATAATACAAGAGCACCAAACATTGCGGTGGAAATCACGCAAGGATCACGGCTTTTTCTGGAATGGGATGTAGTATATGCAAGATATGTGATATCCTTGAGCAAATTTAAAATGGAGTATCAATTATGTTTCAATGCTAAAGTTGATATAGCACATGTGAATAGACTTCAATGTGCTTTAAGTGCATTAGTGAAACATATTGAAGACAATAAACTCTATCACTAATTGTACATGCTTAGTATTATGGTTGTTGTTGTAATTATTCAATAAAATGGTTTCGAAATCGAAAATGTTCCCCTTCTGGTTAGGTTAGATTAAGGCTAACGGATCAGGGTCAGTTTAGAGTCAGCAGTTGGAGTGAAAGGATTGAAAAATGAATAAATTTGAGAAAGAGAGAATTAGATCAAATCTAGTGTTTATGGAAAAACATTTGACTTTGGATGACGATTTTCTCGAGTTATCTTTTCAACACAGGATATTCTCTCGTCAGGGAACACTTGACAATATAATAAGGAGTAATTATCCCCCATTGGACTATTGTATGAAACTTTTAAAATGTGACTCAAGTGCTTATAGTCAATTTATTGATATATTAATTGGAACAAAGCAGAATCGTATCGTGGATATACTTTTGATTCAATGTAGATGGCTCCACCCCACCATTCGAAAGAGGTAATGTCACAGAGCTACTCCTCTCCCCATTCCCCTCACTGAATTTATGGAGCGAGGACGATCAGTTTCGTTTTAGCTGAGAGAGTTGACATCGGAAACCCCCCCAAAAAAAATGTTCTATACATGTCCATTGTGCATATACACTCTTGGCAGTTGGACTCAATGTGAGAATTGTACAATTATTGATGACTATAGTGAAAAGTGCAAATTATGCAATCCTTGTAAATTACATAGAGGCTATGCAGTACAAATTAAAGGATATAATTCATGCCCTGAGGAAGTGTGTGATTTTGACCCTAGAGGACATTTGTGTTCCAATTGTCACAAGGATAAATATGATCAGAGGGAGAATACTTACCCCGCAAAGATTGGAAAGAATCCCAAACGTGATTTTAGTTTATTGCTACGAGATTGGTATCGTCAGAGATATAAATCATTCTTGGAAGAGGAATCTGGTCTACTATTCAACTGTTGGGGTAACAATTCGGTTTCAACGTCATCGTTCTGACAACACTGCCTATTATGACTATAAACCAAGCAATTTTTATTTGGCAGTTACTGAATTTGATTCACCATTTGAAAACACTGTATGTGATATTGCTTCAAATAGTCAGATGGAAAGTCTTGAATTTTAAGATATGAATACAATAGTATAATTGACTATACAAGGCTATATGGCAAGAGTGAAATTACATTGTATTGTTGAAAATGTTAACCTGACTTTATATCCAATCATGATCTATAAGCAATCTATCCAAATTATTTACCAGCAGTAGTGGCTCCACGATAGTTGCCTATACACCGAAGAAGAAGAAGAAGAAATCTAAAGTGAAGATTTAAAGACATTGTTGTATATATATATGCATTTTATTAATAAATAAATTCATAAACATTTTTTAAGCACTTTACTCTTAGGGCACTGAAATCAATACTGTATAGGTCTGAGAGGATATTTTCCACTAGAAAGTCGTTCAGACATAGATTGTCAACATAAATGTGGAGAAACTGCTTGCAAGTATAGCCGCGACATCGGAACACAAAATATAGTAGTGCATGGAAGCCACGGCTTTTCGTCGTTAGATCCTGCACCCTCTTCCAATTTTGAATAATAGTTTTCCCACTGCTCTCAATATAGTTGCTGATGTGAGGTGTGTAGAATGTATAGGGTAGACCAAGAGGATAAAAAAAGTCAATCGTCTTTATTGTTTGAAAGATGCACAGCCAATGACCCGTCAGCACAGTTTACAGACTGCTATTAGCAATAATTAAGGTATTGTTGACACTTTGAATTTTTCCAAGAAAGTCCGAGGGCAGACAATAGGATTTGTACTGTGACATTTAGGGATCCATATTAAATACATTGATTATTTGACTGGTGTTAATGGCGCCAAGTCTAGTAGAACACTGCCTTGGGGATTGGTTACCTATAAGGTTTTCCTATAATTTAGGAAGATTTCCGCACTGCTCTGAAGCATAGGATCGGCAAATGTACACTCTCAGGACACAGTTCCGATAAATACTATAATCGTATTTGTTATGCCAGCCAAATCCAAAACCTTGATACCATGAGTTTTAGCAAACATTTCTTCGGTTATACCATTTTCAAATAGTTGAGAGTCATGATCTAGGGTTTGCATGGTCAACTCATACAATGTTCTATAGGATTTATCAAAAGATAGATTGTAGAGTGGGATGCCGTTTACTTTGCACACAAGAGATGAAAGTCCAAACATCTCGAATTGATGTGGGCATCCAGTCCCCGATCCTATTGCACTAGCGCTTTTTACAAATGCCAAAGCGAGTTTTGATGAAATTTCGCCATTGACAAGGGGTTAGTCGATGAAGATGTGTGACCCTTTTGCAGTATGACGGTGATTGTTGATGGTCTAAAGAAAAATTAGTTTAATATTGTTTTCATTGGCTCTCAGTTTTCCATGGCCAAAACCACAAAACTCATAACGTTGTGTTTGCGAACATGAAGTTTTGCCGAAGCAAGTGAGAGAGTCACATCAGGATTGGCAGGAAGCTCCTTTCACTATATGAAATTGGAGGGTGCAAGCGTTTATTCTATATTCAATTTAACATTGGGCGGCATCCAGACGGGTATATCAAATATTTCATGATATTTTTTTCAAACTAGATGTAATTCGCTAGTTGTAGCATTTTTAAGTGCATCTTTACTATCAGTATTAGCAATATATTCATATCCATTGGAGGTGCCTCTCATTTCCTTGTATGACTTGGGTGTCATCAGCATGAATTGCATATAACTAGTATAATTTGAGATTGTTGCTTGTGCTCACCAGTGTGCCATTGATGTAGACACTAATTTGACGAAATAGATTATGTAATATACAATTTTCATAGGATATTCCATCGACTCGAAATGGCATTGTATTATTGGTTTTCTGGACTTTCATTTGCAAATCTATAAATGTTGAAGACATGTCCATAAAGTAGTCTTCATGGAAATAAATTTGAAAGTGGATATTATCAGAGAGGGGTTGTTGAGGATAAAATTGTTCATAGTATCCATGCTTGACACTCACATCAACATTTTCAGCATTGAATAGATTCAATGAGACGGTGATTGAAGGTCGAGAATCCTTATGCGGTAGGTAGGACATCTTAAGAGAAGAAATCTATTTTCGATCTAACAATTCTCTTCCTGGGGCTTCTTCTGCTGTTTACAGCACATGTCTGCTTTTTCCTTCTTTTTTTTGACAATAGGGACGATGTCTTTCGTTTCCGACCTGAGTGGAGACTGATGAGTGATGCATTGTTTATCGACCTTTTTAAGCCTTTACAATTTTTTTTAATTTCTCGCCAAGGGTTCGCGCACTGGACCTAAGATTTTCTGAAGCACTTTTTTTAAAATCCTTACCAGAGCCCCAATCGTATAGTGTAGAGGATGCAAAATCTGTCGCAGCCGGTACAAGATATTTTCTAGCCAGTGGTAGTGAAGAGCGAAACAGCTTAGCAAACCAACTGCCAAGACCGTAGCCAGACATTGACGAGCGACCCTTGTAATAGTCCATTCCATTGCCCTGTTGTCTTGGGCCAAGAGTATTAAAATATCAGTCAATATCAGGACAAGTGAATACCACTTTCTATTAGACATCTTGTTGAATTTGAACGATGGGATGAAAATGGCATGTAATCACAGCCAAACCTTTTGAAATTGCTATGGGATCCCCCAATTCAGTTCTTAGTTCTAACTGATAAAGTTCAAATAAGAAGTGTTTACAGAACTATATAGAAAATTCTTTAAACTGTAGTGGTGAATATGTTCTTGATTGGTTTGTCGTGCAAGAACTCATAGGAGGAGATCATTTGAATTACCAACCCGAGATGTTTCCACAAAAGAAAGGTAGAGAAATATACAAGTGTCCGTGGAGAAGGCAGGCGGATAGTCAGCAAAAATGAAATTAGTGTTTCCGGCACTTTTACCATTGATTATATTGAGCTTAAAGCCAAGAACATCCTTTAGGTTATCACTGAAAATAAACTTTTCACTGACAATAGGTGAAATATTGTAGATCTTGCCCTCCTCCTTTGAATAGTTGAAATGAAAAGCTCCTTTTTTACGAGCCGCAATTCTTTTATTAATAGAACGACATAAATCGTTCATACAGGTGAGTTCCTCGTAGGGTAATTCAATGTATGGATAATTCATCCAATTTATTTTTTGAATCTGTTCTTGATCACTTGAGGGTGGTGGCGGCCAATCATAGGGTCTAATTTTCATTTCATATTTCCGATCCTTTCTCAGGATGTCGTAGGTATTTTTGAGAATACAGTCGACAAGAGCCACTTCATACTTTCCGTCGTCGAATTTGATGGTGGGGGAGAGTTTTGTCCAAAAATCACTTGTTCTATTCAGGTCATTGTAGAGAAGATTGCAAACATTGGAAATGAAAGTCACATAGAAATCATTGTTAATTGTTAATGTATTCAGCACTGACCCATAAATCAAAATATGAGTTGTATCATAGACAACAAACAAGCATCTGTTTCTTGCCCCTACGAGTACGACTCTTTAATATCTTTTCAATTTGATAAATTTCACTAGTGTTTCTAACTTTTTGTAGTTCATTTTCATAAAAACCGCTTAGAATCTCCTCATCTTTGGTGCCTCGCGGTTGATAAGTCGTGGGCTCGGTGTCCAGGATTTTGGACACTTTAAAAAGTTCGGTGCTCCATAAATAATTCCCCTTTTCAAAAATATTGGTGGTTCTATTAATTTGAACAGTATCACCAACATTGAATTTCTTCTTCACATTTTTTTTCTTTTTCATAATTGGAATATTGCTTTAGAAAAGCATCAAATGTATTTTTATTGCAGTGAACATCCTGAGGGCGAGAGCTGTACAGAGATCGATTGGGTCGATGGTTATAAATACGCCAGACCATACCGATCTCAAAGATAACATCCGATTTGTATTTCACGGTAAAACATTCTGGGATTGTTAGACATGGCCTTACTTACCATTGGTCATGACCAGGTGCTTTCCTTGTATTGTGAATCTGGTCAAATGCTGTATTATATTTCGGAATAGTCTTTTTCATAAGGGGATTAACAAATTCACTACCACGATCCGATTGAATTTTTATCTACGAATCCTGTTCAAGAATACTTTCAATGGCCTGAGCAACTTCAACACCTCTCTTTGATCGTAATGGAATGACATAGGCATAGCGACTAAAGACACTGATTGCCACCAGAATATATTTGTAGGGTGCATTGTGACGCCGTTGAATTGCGTCTAAAGTTAAAAGATCCGTTTCCATTATATGCAGAGGGAAAAAGGCTTTAGTTTGTCGATATTGTTTGCTGCGAAGCCTGTGATTCCGGTTCAGTGCGTAACTCGGTTCATTCTCTAGATTCTCTTTTGCTTTTTTCAATATGCTACCGGAGACAGCTTTAGAAAGCGTTTTTGGAGAACTTAAACTTCCCGCTTCACCAATATTTTCATAGACACCTTTCAGAACTTCATCCATTTGAATGTAAACACGTACTGTAATGACCACTCCCCTTTTGCACACTGGGGGATGAAACGATTCGTCTTCGCTTTTGACTAGCAGCCGCATGTGTTGTAAAATAAGTGCTGCTGCTGCTGCTAATATTTTCAAATACTAATTCTTTTTCTTTTTATAATGGAGTTGGTGTTGGTGTTTTTGAAAGACTATATTTTCTTAGGTTCTTAACAATTTACCTTTTGGCAATAATACTTTAGGGGCAGTTAGATGTACTTAAAAAGGTGCATAGATTATTGTCAAAGGATAAAAGTCCTTTACGATTCGTCACCATATCACAAATTAAATCAACTAGATTATAACTTTTTCCCTGAATTATAATTTGCTTCTCATCGCTCTCAACCTGAATTTGATCATCACCAGTTTCCAGCATGAGAAATGACAGTACTCATTTACGCTCTTCATAATAGTTGAGTAGCAATAGTTTTTCTATTGTCGTTACAATTAGATTCAATTCCTTCTCCTTTGAATGCACTGCTGCTGCTGCAGAATCTTGAGGAGATGTTTCCTGTTTAGAGGGATCGGCGACAGTGGCGACGGGTCTCTCACGATAAGGTTTATTCTTGTCCACACGTCGCATGCATCTTGCATCTTGAAGTAAAAGATCTTGAAGTAAAAGCAGGTTTTTGTCATCGGCAATATTCTCATCATTAATGAATTTTTTTAGATTGTCTTCAAAATGCTTAACGGGTGAGAGGACAAGTTCAAATGGTGTCAATTTATAGGGTTTAGCCATTCTCTTTAGAGAAAACTGTTTACAAGTCCTGCAATTATTGGCAGTAAAAGTGTGAAAAAGCTACCGCCCGCTTGAAGGAGACGTTTTCTTTTAAAATTTTTTCCATTGTTTTTACAAGCCAAGGCGCGTACAGTGGAACGATGTTGCTTTGTCTTTTGTCTAACACCATCTGGCAGTTGAACATTGCCCTCAGTTAAATTTAAACAAAGTTCAGATATTAGATTAATGAAATCATTGTCAACACCATGTTTGAGTATGGCCTTCCTAAGCAAGGGTTTTGAAGTGCTTAAAACGGAAAATAAATCCCGTGGTTCATTTAGTTTCTTCAGTGTCATAACGCGAACTAATAGCCTTTTCTACTGTTTACCGGAAGATATTCTGTAATTTCATTGTCGAAACTACACGTAGATCCTCGGGCGTGCTCTGATTAAGATCCAGCAAAATTTAACCGTAGGGCTTGTTAGTCACCTGAGTGTACGCTGACAACAAAAATTTAGTAGCACCGGGGTATATCTGTTTATTGAGAGTTATTAGCGAGCTAAAATCACGAACAACTCGATAGATAATATAGATGGTGCAATTCAAAGCAAGGGTTCGCATGCATTTTCTCTGATGAAACAGATTGTGTAGAACTAGTGTTATGGAAATGTGTTCATGGTGGGAGTGAACAGTGAACAGTTGTAGCATTTCATGTGAGAACTGTTCAATGGATTCAGCCAAATCATCAATAATTAGCCACGAGTTCGATTCAATACTATTGAAAACATCATGTCCCCGTATGAATTGTATTGGTATGGCTGTGGCAATAGCTTTTATTTGATCATAGGACTCCTGCCAAATACTATAGCAATAGTAGATTTTTTTCGGTTTTTCCAAAAACAATTTTTGACAATTTTGAATTATTTTAGCTAAAAGTGTTGTTTTGCCCGACATTGACGGCCCACACAGAAACGATCTGAAGGGTGTTTTAAATTGATACATGCTGCTGCTGCTGACAACTGATAAATTGAATACATGCTGCTGAAATCATACGCGTCCAATGAATAAGTAGTAGCAGTAGTAATAATTTTCCCATAGATCTATCTAGTACGTTAACAACAACAAAAAAAAAAAAAAATTCATGGCAGCATTTATTTCGACAACATGAAAACGCCTATTTGTTCAACATGAACAACGATAAAAATAACACTTGTTCAACAAGAACAGTTGACAAAATTTCATGGCAGCATTTATTTTGTTCAACATGAAAACTCTATTTGTTCAACATGAACAACGATAACGATAAAAATGACACTTTATGTACAAGATAAAAAAACCACTTTTTTTCAATCAACAGCAACTGAACAAAAGTTATTGTCTTTAAACACTTTATGTACATTAGGTAGCAAACAAACACACTTTTCTGTACAACAATAACAACAAGGGCACTTGAAAACAACAGAAAACACTTGAAAATTCTGGATAGCACAGTTGAACATTATGAATTTAAAATGGGGGACCCCCCCCCCTAGGGGCCGCGGGGCCGAAGGCCGGCCGTGGATGGGACCCACCACCCCCCTGGGCGGCCACGGGCGGGACCCCCCACCCCCGGGAACCGCAGGGGCGAAAACAACTGTACAATAGTTGTCGTCACTGCTGCTACAGGTTAGGTTGGGTTAGTTGGGTCAGTGGTTAATTTATGAACGGGTTGGATGGTTAGTTAATTTATAAAGCGGTTGGGTGGTTAGTGGTTAGTTGGTTAGTTGGTTAGGTTAATGTACCCAGACCAAGTTGATTGCGATAGGTTATGCATTCAACTCAGTCTGAAATACGGTAGTGGCCATGTGGAAGCACACTTACACCATTCTCGAGCACATAGACTTTGTTGGATATACACGACATTGCATTCTTTTCCACTCTTACAGAATAATTTCTATACTGTAGAGAGCGAATTGCAAGCACTTGTGCTCTCGGCACTAGGCTACTTTCTATACAGTCTCTGTACACGCTCATGTTAAAATTGCTCTTTACAAAATGTGTAGGCACCCCTTTACACGCCTTCTTTTCATCCCCACTATGAGTTTCAACGCAATAAACTTTTGGACCCGGGAAAACGCCCCCGGATATCAAATCACTCCCCGTGTCTGATTTTAACATTAATATTTGGTTTGGGGCTTGAAGTTTCACCAACTCGGGGTAGAGGGACGGATTCCAGTTGGTGAAATCCATCCGCGAGCTAATGTGTTACCTCTTTTCTCAATCATCAAATAACTCTTCAGTTCCATTTACCTTTATCAGCATGTAATCTGTATCCTCGCCGCAAACTTGAACATTACCCTCCGTTGGCCATTGCACCTTGCACAATTTGTAAAAAAACGACAACTTGAGCTTTATGGAAATTTCCAGTACTGAACTACCGCCTGCTTTATTCTTGTTCAGCACCACATTTCACTTTTTCCTGTGTAGAAGAACCATGCCAGCCTCTATGCTCGTGAACGATGTAAAATTGGGATCGCCAATAATTCTTGCACACTCTAGAGGGTCAGTCACGACATTGCAGCGAGATCTATTACGTACGCTTTCACACATTTTGTCAAACGCTGAATTTAGAATCATTTTTTACATTTCCTTCTCTACTCTGGAGTTTGTCCTAGAGCGTTTATCGACAAAAGTATCGATAAACGTCTTTAAATATGGTCGCTGATTGAACTGCAGGACCCTATGTATTTTGGTGATCTTGAAACCATTGCTCACCAACCAGTGCAAAAGCACATGGTGAACAACAATATTCTCCTTAGGGTCCAAATCAGCAATCAGTTTTTGCTTAGAGGGATTCCAGTGCATCCCCATATCTTCGACCAATGATCGATTGTAGGGGCTCAGTGAGTCTCTGCTCACGGGCCGATTGATACAGGGAAAAACAAAATCTCTGACTGAATCGTGAAGCACCAGCGGAATGTTACCGTCAATTTCAAAGAGCCATCCTTGTGGCCCATTGTCCTCGACGGTGGTAATGTCGAGGAACTCACAAGGATTCTCCAGCCATTGATAGTTCCCAGACGGCAAAGAGTAGTGAGATATTGCCGAGGGGTAGGATGAGTTCATGTCCAAGAACACTGCATTTGACTTTGCACCGGTGCTGCTGTTTTGTCCGCTAGGATCGGTTGATAATATACGGTCCCCATGAAAAACATACACTCCCCTCATTGAACGCTCTACAACAAGGTGCTTGTCTACATCGGTGATAAGTTCTATTTCCTCCCTACTAATTTTTAAAATCAAATTCATCACTAACGGGGGTTTGGAAAATTAGTAGGCTATATCTAGCCCGAACTCTGAATAGATTTGGTCTGTATTCTTACAGACTTTATCGAACAGAGTTGAAACTTCACTGGCCAAGTACAGTTTACAATAATCCCACCCAGTTTTACAATCCCCCTTAAACCACACCTTCTTGGCAAACTCATACTCCTCGGCTGTGCATTCACTACTGGTCAGTGAATTGTAAAAAGCTTCAATTGGAGCTAGTTTCACCTCGCTTAAGTGAGCGCCAGAGCAGAAATAGTCGTATGCGTATACACCTTTGCAGGTCAATAGGTCATACATTTCACTGTCTGGAAAGTGCTGTTTAAGCAAGGGAAAGCTATCAAAATTGTCGCTTTTTTGCACTTGAATCAATTGACTCAATGCCTTGGGAAAAAAACTAAAGGAATCTTAAAACCTAATTTATGTCTAGAGTTTCTGTCCATGATTTGTGAACTGCTATTCCAATCTCAAAAGAACCAGCTTTCTAGCCAGGTTTGAGCTACTGTTGACTATACATAAATTATTGAACACGTGGGTATCCACTCCTCCTCTCTCTTTGGACCTACGCGCCCGTGCCGTTAAAATAAATTTTAATTCATAATTAGAGTTGTGAATAAAAACAGGAATAAAAAACTGTTGGCTAACATTTAAGTTAAACGATTGATGCGCTATCCCTCTAAAATTACTACCCCCCGAGGATATTTCCGGCCACAAGTGATTATGATCTCTTACTTTCCCCGTCCCACCGCCCCTTTTCCCTTTAGTCCCCTTATCCCCCTCTACAAACTCCCCCTTACAAACCCAACATATTTTTTTTATTTTTAATCGCGAGACGATCTTCTGCAGACAACACCATTGGATAATGGATATTTCTCAAACGAGAAGTAGTGCCATTAGCCGTGCCAATTGGTTTAGTCAGTACCTTGACCATGGACTCGTCCTCCTCATCCTATGCTTCTACTATTTCTAACAACCGCATGGTGTTAGAACTGTCTCTTTGGGCATGGGCATAGGACACTGCAATAGCCTGGTGTTCTTTGATTCGATTTGCAAATAGGGTATCGTTCACCTCTGCCAGCTTAGCTTCACAATCCAAAGATATTTTGTTGCACTGAAGGAGGGTGTTTTGAAAATTTTTGATTTTAAAATGGCCCTATCCCCTGAAACCGTTTCCACTGTCTGGTAGCCATGCCGTCTACAGTGCCTCATATGATTTTTCAGCTTTAATTCTGTCCAAAATCTAGAGAGGCATGTTGGACAGTAGAAACGTGAACTCTGTTTCTTACCCTCCCCCAGAACTCCACTGATGTCTGTGATTGGATTAAAATGGCCAATTGAATTGGCAAAGTCACTAGATGGTGGTGTATACAACAACCAAACCCAGTGTTTGACCAAATCAATTGACGGGCCCCTTACTGGGGAATCCACCCTCTTCTTTTTTAAACGAACCCCATCTTCAAATTCAGTTTCAAACTGAACCACAGTAACGCCGATATTTAATGGGCATTAGCCCTTTCAAAAATCTCAATAGATTTTAGCTTTACTGGGTATTTCCCTCTAAACAAGTGAAATCTACAATGGGAAAAATGAACCCGTCCTTTCCATGTACAGCCCAATCGTCTAAATTCGTCCTGGTAGTGTAACGTGCTAGAGGCTCGAATGCTGATATGGGGAAAGCATACTTGAAATATTTTTCAGCTGTTTCAAAACAGATCTTCTGAACACCTTGACAACCTGATAAATCTTGATTATTATTTAAAAATCGTGACCTTCCAGCCCCCCCTCTTAAAATAAAATCTTTCTTAAATTTACAAATATTAACACATAAATTTTCAACATAAAGAACTACAGAGCCGCTCCCATTTTCGTTTAAGTTCTCGAGATGCGCAATAATTTGACCTACCCATTCGCAAAAAAATCTCTCAAAATTTTCTAAATTCGGATAAATCAAACGCATCTCGGAATGCATGTAGTGATAGTAAACTTCGCTTTTCCCCTCATTTAAATAGAACACCTTTAAAACAATAGAAACCTTAATTGAATCCTTCCCCCCCTCCCCATAATTGAATTTGGTTCTCCAGCAGTGCACGAATTTTATCTACATATTCATTCACAATTTCTATGGGGTTAAACACAAAATTTCCCCCCATAAGTGAATTAAAAGGGTCACCAACAGTTGCAGTTTAGACAGTTATTGCATTTAATATCGAATTTGACAGCTGAAAGTCTGGAAATGTTGTAAATTGGATATTACCCCCCTCCCCCTCTTGTATATTGTCAACACCCCCTCCCCCTCCACATTGGTCAATATTTGGGTTATGCGAATGCTCCACGTCTTTGGTTTGAAGTGGATTCGTTAGGGTATAGGGGGCTTACGGAGGAGAAGGGTTCCCAGTTAATTCATTTGTAAAATCGTCCAAAAGCCGTAGTGTTTTTGAACTTAGCAAAGGTAAGGCCCCCTGCTCAACTGTGCTATTATCTACATTTAAAATAAAATTATTTAAAAACTCATCAATATTAAACGACGGTATTTCCAATGAATTATCACTCAATGGTGAATTGTTGGAGAGCCCCATCGGTGCGTCCTCTCCTTCTCCAACTGATGAGGACGGTGACAAGGAATTTTGTACCAATGGTCCAACCTATAAATGAAAAATAGCTTAGTTTCAAAGTGTTCAAATCCTCCCTACTGTTAAAATTTGGATTATTATTTACATATTATTTAAAGTCAGCGTTTAGTAGTAGTAGTAGTAGCAGTATGCACATAGTAGCATTTGGTTAATTCACTGTTCCCCACTCTATCGATATTCTGAAAGTTCCAATTTCAAACTTAATATAAGATATTTACAATCTAAAACGTCGCTTTATATAGAAGGCACTGTTTGATTTTGTTCAAACAACCCCCTGCCCCATGGCCACTATTTAATGCTCCTCCTCCGAGCCGGCCATCGCGGCGCTTCCCGCAGCGCTTCCCGCAGCGCTTCCCGGGCCCACCGGCGCTTCTCGAACGCCAAGGTGCAAAAAGCTATCTTTTTCTTAGCTGAATTCCCGGTTCCCATACCCGTTCACCAACGCGTGAAGAAACAGTTTTTTTTCACTTTGGTGGTGATAGAATTGAGGCATGTGCCCCCCTCCTCCCCCCCTTTCAGCAATGTCCTAAATATCTAACGCTAATTTTGCAGACAATTCACAGCTAAATTTTCTTGGTCAAACAATAGAATTATATAAAAGCATTGAAAGCCTAGACTTGGCGCCCTAACTACTAACCTTTGCTAATGATATAACAAAACAGAAAAAGGGGATGAAACAGATCTATTTATATGCGTATGTTGAACACGTATGCCAAAAATTAAAACTAATAGGGAAAAATAGCATTTTGAGTTTCAAATGGTGAGCATTAGCAGTAAACTAGAAAATTAGCTAAAAATATTATTATAAGGTTGAAAATAGTGAAGATGCCTACAATGGGGGGGGGGAACAGAGAAAATTGGAAAGATTAGAAAAATAGTGTTTTCTTTGCAAAAAAACAACATTATATTTAGATATCCCCGAGGGAGGGGGGAGCAGAGAAAATTAAAACAATGGGTGTAGGGATATAGAGAAAATAACATTTTTTTAATATCTCTGAGAGATACTTTTACACATTGTTGAAAAATAGTGAAAAAGAAAAGGCTAAAAAAAACATTGGAAGAAATAGATATATATATATATTTCTATAAGCAGAGGTAAAAATGCTCACATTTGCAAATCCTGGCTGCACTTAAGTGCCAGATGGCCTGGGTAGCGCGTGTTGGAGAATTGACGGTGTGGTAACATCACGCTCTTGTGTAGACGGGACAGGTATTAAAAGTCCATGGAAAGCAGCTGGCCACTCGCTCTTTAATTTTTGACCTGGTTGCATTACAGCCTGCACAGATGAAACTTGGGCAGTCAACACTTGTTTTGGGGTCGTGTAAGGGTCAGCATACTTAATAATGGATGGTCTCACGGGGGCTGCCTCGTCCTCTCTCGTTTTCTTAGATGGAGGGGGCACACATTCTTCACAATTTGTCTTAAAAGAAGAGAAAAAAGTTAGTATGGAAAATAATTTCTCCCCCCTTTTTTTTACAGAAGGAAAATTAGTATCCCATCCCCAATAACCATAATTTTGTCTAGAAAAGCATTTATCACTAAGAGGCCCCCTCTTCCACCCTTTTTCAACAAAGCAAAAAGTTAAATTTTGCGAGAAATAATTATCTTTTCATTTCTATTTTGTTGTCTTTTCATTTCTATTTTGTCAGTATTAAAAGTACTAACCCACCCCCCAAAAAAAATCCTGGATACAAAATTGACCCCCTCCCCTAAATTTAGGAAAATTAAGCCACCCTAGGTTTACCCTCTCATTGAGTTAATCTTGCGATTTATTCAAGCGCAAGGCAGATCAACAAAGAATATGTCTTACTGCCTTTTATTCAAATGTTATAGTTAAAATCACTAAAATGTCGAAGAGAAATGGTTAGACACTGAAACCCAAAACAATTATCTTTTCATTTCTATTTTGTCACTATTAAAAGTGCTAACCCCCTCCCCAAAAAAAATCCTTGAAACAAAATTGACCCCCCCCTAAATTTCAGAAAATTAAGCCACCCTAGGTTTACCCTCTCCTTGAGTTAATCTCGTGATTTATTCAAGCGCAAGGCAGATCAATAAAGAATATGTCTTACTGCCTTTTATTCAAATGTTATAGTTAAAATCACTAAAATGTCGAAGAGAAATGGTTCAACACTGAAGTCGAAAACAATTATGGTAAAAACAATTATCTTCTCATTTCTATTTTTTCACTATTAAAAGTGTTAACCCCCTCCCCAACAAAAAACCTGAATACAAAATTGACCCCCTCCCCTAAATTTATGAAAATTAAGCCACCCTAGGTTTATCCTCTCCTTGAGTTAATCTTGTGATTTATGCAAGCGCAAGGCAGATCAATAAATAATATATTTTACTGCCTTTTATTGAAATGTTATAGTTAAAATCACCAAAATGTCGAAGAGAAATGGTTAGACACTGAAGCCCAAAACAATTCTCTTTTCATTTCTATTTTGTCACTATTAAAAGTGTTAACCCCTTCCCCAACAAAAATCCTTTAAACAAAATTGACCCCCCCTAAATTTCAGAAAATTAAGCCACCCTAGGTTTACCCTCTCCTTGAGTTAATCTTGCGATTTATTCAAGCGCAAGGCAGATCAATAAAGAATATATCTTACTGCCTTTTATTCAAATGTTATAGTTAAAATCACTAAAATGTCGAAGAGAAATGGTTCAACACTGAAGTCGAAAACAATTATGGTAAAAACAATTATCTTCTCATTTCTATTTTTTCACTATTAAAAGTGTTAACCCCCTCCCCAACAAAAATCCTGGATACAAAATTGACCCCCTTCCCTAAATTTAGGAAAATTAAGCCACCCTAGGTTTACCCTCTCATTGAGTTAATCTTGCGATTTATTCAAGTGCAAGGCAGATCAATAAAGAATATATCTTACTGCATTTTATTCCAATGTTATAGTTAAAATCACTAAAATGTCAAAGAGAAATGGTTCGAACACAACGAATCCCCCCTTACTTAAACGTTTTTATTACACAACTTGTGAAAAAAAAATCATGACAATCAGTAGTCTATAGCCTTAGGATAGAAATCAATGTTTCTATTTTTACCATTTATAAAAAAATTAAATGTTCCAGTCTATAGGCTTTAAATAAGATAAAAAGATTGTTAAAGTAAAAATTTCACGAAATATACTAGGCATCCTTTTGAATCTGAGAAACCTTTGACTAAACTGCTAACGTAAAACGAACAGGAAGTGCTTTAAAAAGGGTGACAGCTAATTATAACCTCGCGCTGGAGAGCCTTATGTGAAACCAGAGCGGCATAATGCCTTAAAAATTGACAGAAATCAGTGGACACTTTAAATCACAATAGAGAAAAGCAAAAATTTATCGAAAAGAGAATTATTTCTATTGCGAGAAATATCGTTGTAAAACAATGGGGGAGGGATTAGGTTTTGAGGGTAAAAAGAACATATTTTATGTTTTTCTAGCAAGTATAAAGATTGCATAGTGATGTTTGTATTGTATGGGAGGGGGGGACTTAGATATACTGTAGGGTGACCAAGGAAAATAATTTTATTTTGAAAATAAAAATGTACTACAACAAAACTTACATTGCTAATTGTGGCTTTCAGTGCTTCAAGCTCATAAAAAATATCCATTCTTGTTCTTTCAACTGTGTCACAATACTTCTGATAATTTAATCACAATGCATTTCCGTTATATACGAAATCTCAAGGGTGAATTGCTATGTAACGGGGAAAATCATATGTAAGCGAGCATCTGATTGGCTGAGAAAGGAGGTGGAACTGACTTGCTGATTGGTAGAGAAGGAAACACGAGATCTAACTGTTTCCTATTCATGGACGGCATAACATTCACCCTAGTGTGCACCTGGCCAAAACAACGACAACGACAAGATCTTGAAAGAAGAGGTCATTGACACCGGTATCCCGTTACACTCAAAAATCCAGAAAACATCCATCAAAGTGAGAAAGTTCCTGTTTTTCCATTTTCACTGACAAAAACCATAAAACAGACATAAATTACTGTTGACATCCGAGAAAAAACGTCAAATAAATTGACCGACACACATAACCGTCCAAGAAACAACCATAAATGTGAGAAAATTCCTGTTTTTTCAAGTGAGAAAAATTATATTTTTTCATTCTCAGTGTGAAAACCATAAACCACTTGGTTCTGTCCCGAGTTATTGTTCTCCCTAGGGACTCTATGTCCAAATATAGTGTTCTGTCACGATCAATAGGGTCATTTCTACTTATATATAGCAAGGTCTCTATTTATATATCTTTTAATCTAAATTGCCTTTCTAACAGACTGTGGTAAGACATTTAAGTTAGATATTAAAATTATCTCCTCAAGAAGAACTAAATGATATGAATTTTCAAAAATGTGGAGGGCCTAAGCACAATAAAAATTGTCATTTTTATTTTTATTTTCACATCTCAGGGATTTGTCTATTGAAACCTTGTATTTTGCACAATCCAATTCATGAATTATTGTAATGGGATCAATTTTCAAAAACCTTAAAATCTTCCAATTAAAACCACCCAAAATATAAACCCAAAATATGAACGCGAAGAATTCAAGTAACCTACAAATCGAGCAAAACTCAAGCGTCCAATTTAACATAGTGAAACAAATGCATCTAATTTAAACATACATTGTAAGAATCTTTCCCACAGAAAATCTAATAAATAAATCCGCCCTTGTGTCGCCAATGTATGTAATAAATATCAGTTTGACCAAATCTTATATGACAGGTGACTAACAATGTAATTTAAATCTTTAAGAGCTTGAAATACCAAACCATCAAGAGATGATAAAATTTATTACACAAAAAAAATAGTCACTCGAGATACAGAATATTTTGATATAATCTAATTGCATTGTTCTGAAAAAGAACTATGTATCTAATTGTAACTAAAAAGCTAAAGTATAAAACTTTGTTCGTTCTGAAAATATCAGAATAAACATCTCAAATGTAATTAAATCATATTGTCCTTTAAGATTTATTATCCTCATTAGCGAAAAGCTACAGTGTAAAACTTTGTTTGGTCTGATAATATCAAAATAAACATCTCAATGTAATTAAATCCTATTTTCCTTTAAGATTTTTCACAGAAATAAATCATCAGACTTCCAGGAAATAAGTGACACCTTACAAGCAAAAAGATACGGAGTAAAACTTTGTTTGTTCTGAAGAATTCCAATGTGATATCTTAAAAGTCATAAATCTTAATTAAACCCAAGTAGCTCATTGGTTCATCATTATCCAATAGTGATGTAGGGCAAATAGTACAACCAATGGGAACTGTAAAATATACTTTTAGTGAACGCCCAAACGTAACCTCTGGCGAAATTGGGGAAATTAGATAGCTAGAACTTAGGAATTTTGAGTCAGTCTTTTACGAGTATTATTGGAGTCTTATTGCAGTCTTATTGAAGTCTTAGAATTTCTTATGATTTATGTTATGTGAGTCTATTCAAGATAAACTTTCGAGAAAACTTTTTATCAGTGCATTAACTTTTGCGTTGCATCGCTCCAGATGACAATTTTGTATTAGTGTCTTATATTGCAAGTTTGTCGATATAACCGAAGCTATGCGACAATTATGTGAGTAACAATAAATGCATTACTTTCTTATTTTATTCTCTCTATGTTAATATTTCTCAAGTTTGTTTGTCCTTGCGGCTCCACTCGCTCCTAAGGGAAACTGAAACTTCGCAGTCTGATGTCGACTCGGTCTGGCCGTTAATATAAGCTCCCTATTTGTACTGCTAGTTTAAGCTCCCCACTCTAGAAGTTCCGCCTCCACTCAGGTAAGCCACTCGCAAACCGTCAACCAAGAGCTTGACTAAATCTCCCCATTGAATTATTAATTGGAATTTCCGTATTAGGAAACATCAGAAGACATAAACACAATCATATTTTTAAAAAGAAACCCCCCATTAGAATATTTTATAAGAATTTTATTTTTAAAAAGAAACCCCCCCATTAGAATTGGCGCGGCCTGTTTAAAGGAGCAAAACATAAGGACAAAAAAAATTTTATTGAGAAATGTTAAAGTTAGGAAAAAGTGTGATACCTTATAGACTCATAATTTACTCGCGCATGCCTTGAAAGTATCGTTTATTTTGCATGCTTTGTAGTTCAATATTTAATTAAGGATAGGTCCCCTCAAAATAATAAAAAAAATATAATTTAAACTTGCTAAATATAAGTTATATATAAAAAAAAAAACAACCAGTGGCGAATTTTAATTTATTTTGAAAAAAAAAATACCAAAATGTCGTTGGATCAAAACAAACAATTATTAAAGCAAAAAATCATTGCCAAAACAGTAGAAATTTAAAAATCACTTCCTTAATATAACGGTGATGAAGACGTAGACGAATTTGTTATTCAATTAAACCAATTCGTAGAAGTAATTCAAACGGACTTAAATTATTAGTAGGCATGTTGTTAATGAGACTTTAGGGACAACCATTAACATTCCTGAAACAAATAGAACAAACAGTAGGGGAAGATAACAACCTCCCAATAAACCCAATTGAAAAATTGCTAAAAGCGTTCCGAGAAAGATTTGTTTAAACCAGTTCAACAAGCAAACTAAAGCATGGTATAGTATGTTCCGATGAAACACAAACTGCTAGGGAGTACTTGCACAAGATAGTGGTATCCATCGAGGTAAAATATGGATAAGAATCAGGCCCTTTATACGATAAAATTATAATTAATGCTTTCATGCAAGGATTAAGCCCAAAACTATACCAAATGTTTATATCAAAAAATATTCAAACATTAGAGCTAGCAGTTCAGGAAGTAGAGAGAATGATTGAAATTGATTCGATTGTGGCAAATCACAATAAGTCAAGAATAAATAATGTAGAAAGTTCAACTCCGGGACGATCACGAGGGATTTCACCAGGATTTTTTTCAAGAGATAATTCACCCAAACCGAACCAAAATAGGTCTCCAACCCCTACGGGACAAAGAATGGTACGTTTTGTACCCGCGAATACAACAAACTACTTACAGAACCCCCCAATTATATGCTATGCATGTAATAAACAATGACATATCGCCAGGGACTGCTGTTCTAAAAACAAATATACACCTTTAACCCAACATTTTAATAATCATTTATTCGGGAGAACAAACTTAAACGCCAATTGGGTAGGACACTATAGAAATGACCCCCCATGTTTCCACTCAAACCGCAACTCGTACCAACAAGGCTTTGCATATTCGAATCCTTCCCAATATACGCCACAACAACCCTATTCTAATCCCTCACACAACCGACAAAATAATTATCGGTTCCCCAACGCAAACACGCGGCAGAACATGTACCAATTTAATTCACGAACGGTGTATCCAACTAGATTCAATAGGAATACAACCGAAAACAGAGGATATTTTTTCTCCATAGGAAATAAGAGAAATTTTTCGTCAATACGAAACGAACCAACGCCGTAAGCCGTTGGCATGAGAAACTTGAACCCACGCAGTAACATATGGCAACCAAGACAATCAAAGGTCAACCAACTTGGAACTTCTATAACAAACGAAATTCAGACCGAACCCCAAACTCAAACGCCAACTTATCAGATAAGCGCACAGGGAAACGAATTAGGCCCCCAAGAAAATTAACTGGGACCCTGGAGGCCAGTATTTTTTATAGGTCCCATCCAGTAATTGTACCTTCCTTAAGTGATGATGACGATATATTACCTATATTAAATAATTTTAGTGTTGCGAGTATTAATTTCAAAGCGTTAATAGATTCAGGTGCATCTGTTAACATAATAAATTCGAATGTATTTAATAGACTTCCAATATATATTAAGCGACGGAAAAATTTCAATATTCCTAGTTTAACTAGTGTCACAGGTCATAGGCTGGAGGCTGTAGGCTCCATACGTTTAGATGTGACAAAAGATAATAGGATCTTTCCTACAAATTTCATAATCTGCAAAAACTTCCCATATGAAGCTATTATCGGTGCTAATTTTTTAAAATCTAATAAAGTTTTATTGGATATAGCAAATAACAGACTCGTTTATCCATACGATTCTGATCTCCAACGCGTGGAGAAAGGGGACGCAACAGTAAATAGAATAAAATCTTTTGTACCTCACTTCACCTCATTTTCTCCCACGAGACGAAAAAGAAATTCAAGCAACAAATGGATCGAGTCAGTAAAAGCAAAAATAGGGAAAATGCAGGAGTATAGACAAACAGAAATAAAGAAAATAACTGAATTATGGAATAAAATAATAAACATAAATACTATTGTAAGGGGACAGGACTTGAACTCACCCTTACAATCAACCCAAAAAGAGGAAGACTTGACACAGCCAAGCGCTAACCTTAACATAATAGAAAATGGCTCGAAAGAAAAATACTATGGGTTCGTGATGCGTAAAACAAAAATCCTCCCAAATACTATGCAAAGAGTAAAAATCTCTCAAATAGTCACCACTGTAAATAACAATTCCGAAATTTGGCTCGCATCCCCGTGTAAGGAAATTACAGAAAATTTGTTTTGTGAGGAACAGATCATTTCATACGAAAAAGGCGAAGGTTTCATTTGGTTAACTAACACACATGAAAACGACATGATTACATTGAAAAAAGGAACATGTCTCGTTGAAATACAAGTTATTTCTGAGCATGAGCTAAACAAATGGAAAAACTCCAGGAAAACACTAGTTAATGGCATTGACGTTAGTAATCCAAAGAATAGGTACCCATTAACAAGATCCCAATTTTTGGAAAAATTTAAATTAGACCATATTCAAGATACACAATTAAAAGAAAAATTAGGTGAATTGCTTGGGAATTTTTGAGATATTTTTTCTACGAGTGAGGAGGATATCGGGTTGATACCATTTTATGAACATTCTATCCAAACCACAGGATTGCCTGTAGCTAAACAGCCCTATCGCATCCCCCATCCCTACAAAGGCTGGTTAAAAAATAAGATCCGCGAGTTAGAAAGAAACAATATTATACGGCCAAGTATAAGCCCGTATTCAGCCCCCGTTATACTAGTACCAAAAAAGAACAAGGACCTTAGGCTTGTAGTAGACTATAGAGCCTTAAATAAGCAGGTCGTTAGCGACAAATTTCCCCTGCCCCGAATCGATGAAATCCTAGATTCCATTTCAACCAAAAATAAATTTTTTACGTCTCTTGACCTCACGCACGGTTATCATTAAGTTAAGATAGCAGATAATGACGTCTATAAAACGGCCTTTTCAACGACGGAATGCGGTTCTTATGAATATTTGAGAGTACCCTTTGGACTCAAAACCAGTTCAAGTGTACCAAGTACAATGTTTTACTTTAAAATATGAAAAGTTTACTTCATTCTAAATATTCTTCCGATGCAAATCAAACCCCTTTAATTAAGCTTGGAAATCTGCCTTAAATTCTCATTTATTTATCAGCCAAATATCCCTTTAAAAAGTTCAAAGCAAAAGGTGATTAATTCCAAATACAAAAAACTTCATGAATACTCTGTATAGATCCGCATTCTTTGTTCTACAAAACAAAGAAATCGCGAACATTTCCAAGCGCTTTTGACAGATCTGAAAAGCAGAAAAATACGGGTTTTTTGCAAGTACAATACTAATGAGATGGATTTGAATTTCGCATGAGTGTTTTGAAATACATAGTGGGACATTGTTTGAAACTTAATTTAGAAATTTAAAAGTACTCTCAGGAATGTGTATGTTTAATGATCAGAATATCGCGGAAAAAAACTATTGGATAACTTTGGCCGCATAATGTTTGATTTTGCCAGCATAAGAGTAAAGTGGCGGGCTCTCCGTGTGGAGATGAACCAATCAGAAAAAAGTGTTGATTGCTCAGAAGCAAACCTCGTGTTATATAGTTGTGAAGAAGTGTTTTTCGGGGCTTTTCGTTTTTAAGGCATTACATGATTATGTTATGAGCATTCCTGATATAATCACTGTATTATTGTCATTTGCTGTTTTTGCTTTTGCCTATTGAAGTTTGAAGCGGTATGTTTAATCAAGTAAGTCTAATAAATCCATTACTTTTCTATTTTTACATTCTTATTTTATATGTTCGTATCTAGATTTATAAAGTAGCCCTCTAGTTCGTATATTATCAATTGGAAACGCTTCCCAAGGTATCTGACGATTTCACGAAGGATATTTATATGCCTGGACTGACGACGCTCGGACCATGTTGGTCCCTTCCCAAGGACTCCTAAGTTAACTGTTAATATAAAAATCACAAACCCCCCCATAACATCTGGCGCGGTCGTAAGCTTGGATGAAGTATACGAACTAGTTAGGCTAAAGATTTCACAATTTAAAATACTTACTAGATACAAACCTATAACAAATATTTTTTTAATTGTTATATATGTCTAAGCCTATTACCACTAGGCTACAATAGAGACACTCTTTTAAAATATCTCATAGGAGATAATAGATTTCCCAAATAAGTTAAGTAAAAGTGATTTATTTCAGTGAGTAATTCCACTAATTAAACAAAAAAAAAGCCATCCCTACGTTATTAAGTCATGGCGGAGGAATTAAGTGCCTTATTAATTGCGCAAAAATTAGTCGCAAAAAACGTAGAATTAACCAAATATATTCCACAATATGACGGGCAAACGGACATTGATGAATTTAATATACAACTAGCACAATTCGTAGAGTTAACTAGAACTGACCTGAAATCTTTAATAGGTATGCTTCTTCTAAGACTAAAAGGGCAGGCATTAACTTTTGTAAAACAAATAGAACAGACCCTCGGAGAAAATAATAATTTGCCGATAAACACAATAGAAAAACTATTGACGGCATTTAAAGACAGATTTGTCGAGACGAGCTCAACAAACAAACTTAAGCATGGAATGGTATGTTTTGATCATACACAGAATGTACAAGAATATCTAAATAACATACGATTCTCAGTAGAAGCAAAGTACGGCCAAGGCTCAGGAGAATTATACGAAAAAATTATACTAAATGCATTTTTGCAAGGCCTTCCTCCAAAATTATATAGGATGGTAATTTCAAAAAATATCCAAACACTTGACCTTGCAGTACAGGAAGTAGGACGAATGATAGAATTGATTTAATTGTAGCGAATCATAGTAAGGCAAAAATAAATAACATAAGAGAGTCAAAAAAAAGCTCATCACCCTTGAAGGATAGTGATCAGGAGAACCCAAATTTCTTTTCAAAAAATAATTCCCCAATTCCACAAAAAATCAGGATACAAGATGTAGCCAGGCAAAAAACAGTACGTTTTCAGCCTATGAAGCCAAACATTTATAAGAGTAACCCAATAATAAAATGTTACAACTGTGATCGAGTGGGACTTATCGCGAAAGAATGTCGTTTTAGAAATGGAATGGCAACATCATTTAATGATGAAACCACCAGAAATACACGATATTATGGAAATAATTTGTTCGGGAGAACAAATTTTACTACCAGAGGCGCACAAGGTTACACACAGGACGCAATATTCCCACAATACCCTCAAGTCCGCCAACCAGCACCTAATAATGTATACCGACAGAACCCGTATAACTATCCCCCAGTAGAAAAAATAATTATCGGCCGACGGCAAACCAAAACTTTTCAAACCGACGGCAATTAGTTAACTGGCCCACGAGAAATGAAAATTTCTCAAGCCGACGGCACTTGCAGCCAGCACCAACAGCCGGCACCAATGCAAGGAATACAAATTATCGCAATAATACGTGGCAAAGGAAGACAGATGTGAATCAGTTAGAAGCGTCTATGGAGCCTTACATATCTGAACTTCTGTCCCAAGCACCTATGTGTGAAATAAATTCACAGGGAAACGCATTAGGCCCCTCAGAAGAATAAACTGGACCCATATGGGGCCTCGAATGTTTTACAGGTCCAAGCCCATAGTAGTACCGTCCTTTAGTGATAATAATAATAAGTTACCCGTATTTAATGATTTTTGTGTGGCAAATGTTTACTTTAAAGCTTTAGTTGACAGTGGTGCAACAGTTAACATTATAAGCTCAGACATATTTAATATATTGCCCCTGCATATCAAGCGACGGAAAAATGTCAATAATCCAAACTTAACTAGTGAAACAGGGCACAAGTTGGACGCGAAAGGTTCAATTCGCCTTGACGTAAAAAGTGATAATAGAATTTTCCAGACAAATTTTATAATATGTAATAACTTTCCATATGAAGCCATCATAGGCGCAAATTTTTTAAGGTCTAATAAAATTTTGTTAGACGTAGCTAATGAAAGGCTCGTGTATCCGGCTAAGCCAAGAGGTTCCCCTCCTTCAACCTTTACCTCAAGGAATATTAAACGAAATTACAAAGAAGATGTAACAGTTAATAAAATTTCCGACGGTATAGTGCCACAATCCTTTGAACCTTTTGTAGCGAGACATAAGGTAAATCCTCTACAAAAAGGACGGGAAATAACCAGAAATTCTTTTTCTTATTCCGTGCGATATCGGACAGAGGAAGTAAGTATAGATAATAAGTGGATCGAATCCGCAAAAATAAAAATTGGAGATATGCGACAGTATAGGTCAAAAGAAATCAAAGAGATAGTGGAATTGTGGAAAAAAGTAGGGAACCGTAATGGAGTTCAGGCGCAGTCAACGTTATTGTCGAATAATACTAGTCTAAATTTAACAGATAATGAAAATAAAGAAAATTATTATGGATTTGCAATAAAAAAAACAAAAAGTCCACCCAGGACATTGCAAAGGATCCAAATATCTCAAATGGTTGAACCGGTGGATAGCAAATCCGAAATATGGTTTGCCACCCCATCAAAAGAAATTCTCGAAAATTTGTTATGTGAAGAACAAATTATATCTTATGACAAAGGTGAAGGTTTTATTTGGGTGACTAATAATCATGAAAATGATATCATTACGATAAAAAAGGGAACATGTTTGGTTCAAATCCAAACTATTTCAGAAAATGACTTAAATAAGTGGGTAAATTCCAAAAGAAACCTAGTTAATAGTATTAAAACCTCAATTAACAAATACCCCCTGACTAAAAAGCAATTTTTAAATAAGTTCAATATGGATCATATTATTGATTCGGAACTCAAAAAGAAATTATGTGAATTATTGTGGAATTTTAGAGACTTTTTTTCAACGTCTGAAGTTTATGTAGGATTTATACCATTTTACCAATACTATATTTTAACGACAGGGTTGCCCGTCGCGAAACAGCCATATCGTGTGCCGTATAAACATAAAGAGTGGCTAAAAAATAAAATTCGCGAGTTAGAAAAAAATGAGATTATACGCCCCAGTATAAGTCCGTATTCAGCTCCAGTGATTTTAGTCCCAAAAAAAAATTGCGATATGAGACTCGTAGTAGATTATAGAGCTCTTAATAAACAAGTAGTGAGTGATAAATTTCCCTTGCCAAGAATAGATGAGATTCTTGACTCTATATCAAGCAAAAACAAAATCTTTACTTCTTTGGACCTCACCCAAGGCTACAACCAAGTGAAAATAGCCGAAAAAGACGTCTATAAAACGGCATTTTGTACAAACAAATGTGGTTCGTCTGAATATTTGAGGTTACCATTTGGACTTAAAACCAGGTCACGCGCGTTATGTAGTCCCGTACTGCATGGAGTGATAGGATTAAAGAATATCATACATTTCGTTGATGATGTTATATACGTAGGGGACAATTTGGAGCAACATTTATAAACATTAGTTAAGGTATTTGAAAAATTCAGAGAAGGCAATTTATAATATCGGCCTGAAAAGGTTAATCTACTGCAAGAAAAAATTAAATTTTTGGGAATGATAGTGACGCAAGGAAAAATATCCCCGGACCCGGATAAAATAAAATGCGTTGAAAGGCTCAAACCCCCCAAGACTATGAAGGAACGAAGAGGAATTTTAGGTCTTACTGGATACTTCAGAAAATTTGTCAGAAATTATGCCCAAATCGCGAAACCACTTACGGAATTAACCAAAGGGAACTCCCAAAATGGTGCCTGGTCCCAGGAAGCCCAAACTTCCCTAGACCGTCTCAAAAAGGCACTCACCTCGGAACCCATATTAGCACTTCCAGATTTTAAGACCGAAAGGTTCGTAGTTAGGACTGATGCCAGTTCCAAGGGAATTGGCGCGATTCTTTCACAAATAATCCCCGTAAAAAACCCCACTTGTCCAGAACACGTGTCCAAACTAAAAGTGACCGAAAAAGTTATATGTTATTAGAACAGAACCTTAACAAAGGGTGAAAGTAATTATTCTGCCACCAATTTGGAATTATTGTCTATAATCCATCACTTGGATAAATTTAGACATTATCTGATTGGTAGAAAATTCACACTACGTTCAGACCACAAAAGCTTGCAGTACCTGCACACGTTTAAAAACCCCACGGGAATTTTAGCCAGATGGATTATGAAAATCCAAGATCTTGATTATGATTTTGAATACTTAAAAGGTAAACAAAACGCAGAATGCGTTTTCTTGAGTAGGTTTCCGGAAGATGTGCCGTCGGAAACTGAATGAAAGGAAGTCAATACTGTTAACACTAAGGTTAAAAGTAAGAAAAAGATAATTAAAGAATCAGTGAAAGAAAACAAGGTTAATTACCGTTCCTTGTCTTTGGAAAATTTAAAAATAACTCAAGAAAAGGATGGACAGTACTTGTATATTATAAATTACTTCTCAAAAGATTACTCATCACAACAGTAACAAAATATCATTATAACAGAAATATATAATTTTTACTATGATTTTTACGAAGTAATCCTATGCAGAATCGTAACTACTGAGGCAAATAGAAACCAAACCTTGATAATACCTGTATTACCGGAAAAACTAATAATGCCTGTCTTTGAATATTTTCATTCGGATATTGGTGGACATTTGGGAATAACAAAGACCTTCTATAAATTAAAACAATATTTCTATGTGCCAACGGCACTAACAAAACTTAAAGAATATGACCGTGCATGCGAAAAGAGTAACTTGAGGAGAAACCCCCAAGCTTAACCCAACCCCCCTCTGGGAAGATTTCCGGTAGTGAGAGTCCCCTTTGACATCGTCTCATTTGACCTGTAAGGGACGAGTGGAGGGTTACCTGTTTCAAACAGGGGCCATACTTGTATTCTTTCGGTCATAGATAACTTTTCTGGATTTATCTCTGCAAAGGCTTTAAAAAATCAAGGCGCGTATGCCACAAGTAAGGCGCTGGAGAAATTATTTTTAAAATTTGGCATCCCCGATAAAGGCATAAGCGATAATGGAAGTAACTTTGTTTCAAAAGTAACCAAAGACCTACTGAAATTTCTCAACATAGAAAAATTAGTAACATATCCTTATCATCAACAAGCCAATGGAAAAATAGAGAACAGGCATAAAATATTTTCAAACGTATTACGCATTTATACAAAAGACAACAGAAACGATTGGGACCTATTTTTACCTTATCTAACGAATGTAATTAACACTGCCTATTCTGAAGCAACTAAAGACAATCCTTTCTACTTACTCTTTGGTCGCGACTATAGAATCCCATATGATGAAATTATAGAGTCTCGGCAATATTACAACAACTCAGAAGATTATAAACAAGAATTCATAAATAGGATGAGAAAAACTTATAAAATAGAAAGACAAGAATTGGAAAAATGTAAAATAAATCAAGAGCTAAGAAACCTACCTAAAGTCAAAGGAAACATAAATTTTAATATAGGAGACTGTATCTACCTGCAGAATGAAGCAAAGACAGAAGGCAAGAAACTTTCTAATAAATATTACGGACCGTACAGAATAATCAAAAGGTACGATAATAATTTTACATTTAAAATGGTAAATCCCGATAATGGAAGAACCTATAAGGCACATGTTAGCCGAATAAAAATAGCCAAATTTCCGGAAAAATGGGTATCGCGTCCCTCATCCACTGAGTCATTAGACGCAGAAGATGAGCCCCCCAAGTCAAGATTAGCAGAGCTAAAACCCTTCAATTTCAAACAAGATTATTTCAAAAATGAAAGTGATCAAGAGAACATTGAAGGATTCTTAGCTATGAAAAACCTAGTTATCCCAAAAAGAAAATCCCTAGTACCAGCGAGAATAAAAACGCCAAAAACCCCAAACAGTTCATCGTCAGAAAGTGCAGGAGAACTAGACTATACGATATCTCCTAAAACACAATTTTTCCCCGATAAAATTTCGACTCCTTGTCCCCCCAAAAGATTCCCCGATGATATGGTTTCCCCAGCTACACCAATAGAGAGACCCCTGTCACTACGGGAAGAATTGAACAGAGCAGTAGAAACCCCGGGCATCATTGTGAAGAAAATTTCCCCTAAAGATTCAATTAGGACAAATCTGCGAGGAGCAATGGATCTTATAAATTATCCCATAAAAACTAGGCAAAGTACGTTGCCTCAGATTCAAACCCCCAAGGAGGACCAGGAAGGAAAATCCCATGACATAACCGTGTCTAAAGTCAAACCCAAACATTGGACTTCATGGAGGGACACACTAATGCAAAGAGTGCCCCACCCCCTGAAGACATGGCATTTAAACAGTGGAGGAACCCCGCAAAAACCTTCGATTCCTCTCAGAGTTCGCAAGAATCTTTCAAATCTCCCGATTTGAAAACACAAGGCGAAGACTTAGAGAATAAACCCTCTACGTAGGGAGGAGTAGAAATTTACGAAGAAAGGGCCGGCGATACCTCACACACACGAAGTGACACCATTGAAAGTTCTAATTTCGAATCGTCCGTATCCAGTTCCTAAGAATCGGACTACGGCTCAGACCATATGATATTTAAAGAAACAGGGAAATAAAATCCAACGTCAGCGGCCACACACGCAAAAGAAGCAAAATTGAACGGGCAAGAATTTTTGAAAAAACAATACAAGAAATTTGATATCATATCATTAGCTAAACCAAAGAAGAAAAAACCGCAAGAAGTAGAAGAAAAAGTAACAACACAGTCAGGCAGAACGGTCAAAAAACCTGACAGATAGAGATATCCCTGATAAACGTCAATTCAGGTATTCATGTAGTAGGGAGATTGTCACCACAACCTTCAACTGGTTAGTTTCTTTTATTACTCGTTGTTGGGGGTGGATTCAAAATTCATTATGGAAAATCAACTTGTTATCATAATAGAATTATTAATGTGCAAATAAAATCGACCAAGTCAAAGGTGAAAAAAAAAAAATAATAATATGTAATAATAAATAGAAATAATACAGGATTAGTGATCAAAACATTAGTGATCAATATCAAATGTGTTAATTAGGAAGGCATACATCATCCCCTATCAGAGATTCAATACTACAAACAATTTTTATTTGACCCGGAATCAGAAGAATATAAATCACTAGGTGGTAAAATTTTTTTAATACGTATGAAAACATATCAAAGAAAAAGAGACGCATATAAAAATAACAGTAGGAAAGTTAAAAGAAGAGTCTAGAATGTAAATTTAACAAAAGAAAAACATAATAACTATAATCTCCATAGTATCCTCAATGTAAGACTTTTTTTAGTTTCACCCGCAAGTTATTATTCATTAAAATTAAAAACAAAAAATTATTGATACACGCTGACTTCTGACGATTGCTCACGCGTACAGCCTTCGCCGAACCAACATAAAACGGAACTAACGATTTCGCCGGTCTTTTCGTCGGAAAATCAGATAGAGATAACCTGCTTGGAATGTACTAACCTCTTTAGGTAGATAATTGATTTATTAGTAAAATGAAGAAATTTTCCAGTTGCCCACAATTAAATACACCACAATGAGCGTCAGAAACACCACAACATATTTATTCACAGCGCCTCGGGTATAAAAAATGTCATAGTCTAAATAATTTAAATAAGTCATTAAATGAATACGCATTAATAAAAGTAGCAGAAGAATTAGATTTTGTCACGTTACATTTCCTTCTAAAAACACCTAGAAATCCCCTATGCGACGGGGTAATCTTAAGAAGAGTGTCAAGTTTAATAAATTGTAATTTTATCCCAAGGATGAGCCCCAAAACAATAGAGAAAACCAGATTGAAAGCTATTATGACATTTAGAACTCTCTTAAATAAGATCCCACTTGTGAAATATCCTCTAATTGCCTAAGTTATCGCGGAAAACCTGTGGCAAACTCAAGACGGACATTGTCCCGCGACAATCTGGCCACTTAAATGTCTTACATTACTCCTCGATCGTGGGTATAACTTACTAACTGGAGGAAAAGTCCTCCCAAGTTTGCATAAGAATTGCTTGAGTTTTGACGGCGTAAACCCCGAAGTAAGGTCCAATACATTAGAAATTGCCGTGCGAGATTACAATGACATAAAGAAAATTGTACTAAATCTTTTTGAAGAAGATGAAAATTTTGGATCCAAAGTATTTCCCAATTTTGATATTATTGTACGTGAACAACAATGTTGTAATGCGTCACACATGCAATTAATTTTTAAAGTAGTAAAAGTTATAAATAATCGACCTTCACTAGCCGAACAATGTCGTAAGGTAATTCGTGAAAACATGAACAAGAATAGCATAGCGAACACGTTGACTAACCTAGAACTCCCGAATGATCTGTTGGTCTATTTAATGCATATGGACACAAATGAAAATAACAAAAATAACATGGTATTTGAATTGAAATTTCTAAGCACAAATGTGCTATCATGGGAAATTCATCGCCTCAATACCATGCTAGCATGATTAGAAACACGGAAAGAACTACTGAAGGATACGGCAATCTTGAAATTGAATATAAATGAGCATGGAAGGAAATATATTTATAAATAAAATTAAAATGTCCCTACAGTAAGACAGATCGTAAACCTTTTTTAAAAGTTTACTCCCTTGAAAGCATACATATAGAATGTAGACACAATAAATTAAGTAACTTGATAAATTAGGGTATATCCTATGATAAGTTAAACCATATAATTACCTCAACGCTCTCGTGTAAAAGAATAATTTTCGCAGAGTCTAATTATTTTAATTATAATAATGTCAACATAGTCTGTGAAAGATTAATAACGAAAATAGACTACCAGTTAATTTTCGTATACTTTAGTTGCTTATTTATTTATTTGATACTTATTGAACAGAATAAAAAAAAAAAATAATTATGACCCTTTGTAATTGTTAATTAAGTGTTTAAAGTATATCTCGACTATTTATAACAGTATATAATCACTAGGGTAAAGAGAGAATATCCATAATAGTTCTAATTTTAAGATGTTGTTCACCAACAAATACTGTACTATGCTTATAAATCAGTCTTGTTTAGCTAATTATTTAAGATAGTTAAATAATTAAATAAAAAAAAATCGTCATAAAATGGCAAAGTTTAAAAATCATAAGAAAAAAAAAAAAAATAAGTAAAACAAATGTTCCAAGAGTAGATAAAATTAATAACAGATTAATTTTATAAACAATAAAAAAGATGAGGCTTAAGAATATCATCATAATCCTCGTTGTTCACGCAGCAGCCCAAGATATTGTAAAACATGGAGTTATATTTAAGCACGAAAATTCGCTTCTAGCAAGCCATAATGCATGGAAAATTTTTATGAAATTGGATCCCAAACCATTTGAAACCTTATTTCAACAAGTAACGAGACTGGAGAAAAATACAAACGAACTTAAGGAATCCATATTTCAATTCCTAAGGTCAGATAAAGGAACACATGCCAGTAAAACGATGCATAGTAAAGATAACATGGAATTCCAAACCCCAACTCTCCCAAAATTAAAATCAAAATTTGTAATAGATGATTTTGACAAAAAAATGGCGGAAATAGACATGGCACTAGGAACCAGTACCAGAGAAAATAGAAAGAAAAGGTCAACGAACAACATTGAACGCTTAGCGAAAGATCTTACTGCGATGAAACCCGTAGAAAATACCAAACCATTGACTCCAGGGAAAGGAAAATTTTACGATGGAAATTACGCAATGCTAAATGAATTACCGAGCCTATGGACTTTTCTCAAGGAATTATGGCAGGATCATGCTGAGAAAAATGTTACAAAGAAAATATTATCGAAACTCTCAAATGAGAAAGACTAAAAACAAATTATTAACCTACAAGAACTAAAATTTTCAAACACGCAACAAAATGTTAGACACGAAAATCTTACAGAAAGAAAAGAAAAAGAAGCAAAAACAACCACGTCTGCTTATGAAAAATCAATAAGAGAAATACAATCTTCAATGTCAGAAACTACGACGAGCACAGTCCCAGAAAAGAGCGCATTTAGTGAACATTCACCTGTAAATTTGACCACACTGACCTATCTGAAACCGACAATAATAACGAAAAGGACTTGGTCTAAATGGCCCACATTTACGCACACTCAACCGAAATTAAAATTTACTATAGGCATGAACGCAGGGACTCCAGTAAGGTGCACCGAGATACAAACAATAAAAGTACAAGCTATTAAATCAAAAGAAAAGAAAAATGGTTACAAAAAAGAGGAAGAAAATGACTACGTACACAAGAAATGTTGGACCATAGACGGCAAACGCACTTGTGCCAGATTAGCAATGGCCGACGAGCCAGCAACAGAGGATATTGATCCATTACCTGATCTAAGCGAGAAAAACGCCCAAAAATTGTCGACTCACCAAGTATTTTTAATATTATACAGACAAAGATTACAAGCCTTGTTTGAACCATTTAATACAGAAATAAAAAATTTAAAACGAAGTACGACGAGAATTTTTGAAGTATTTTTTCGAAGAAGCAAATATCGGAGATCTACAAGCCTAATTCTCATCATAGGAGAACTCGCCTCCCGCCTTTTTGGTTTAACAACGGAAGCAGACCTGAATATCCTAAGGGAAAACGTGAAAAAACTGAATAATGCCATGAACATAACGTTACACGTCCAAAAAATACAAGCAAGTATAGCTAACTACCAACGAGATAAAGTCAAAATGATATCCAAGAAAATCTCAAAAACTGTAAATGTAATGAATTACTTAGGAAATGAAGTAGATCGTATGGTGACAGATTCAAGTCTTACCCATGGTGCCACTCGATATAATTACCATGTCATTGCTAAATCTAGCAACTGACGTTAGTAAATTTGAGTTCGCTTTATTTGCCCTCACAGGAGGAACCTTGTCATACGACCTGGTAGACCCTTCCAACTTAAAAAGCATCCTAGATGAAATTAAAACACACCTAACATTTGGTTTACATTTACCGATAGAAGCAGAAGTGTCAAATTTATTCCTTTACTATACAAAGTTAAAAGTACATGTCACGGAAATAAATGAATAATTATTCGCAGTAGTGACAATTCCATTGATAAACCAACAATCGATATATGACTTGTACAAAATCTCGACCTTCCCCGCTAACATAAAGAAAACAAACTCATTTATGACTATCACACCTGAAGCTGACTATTTACTTGTTGATCAAGATAGACGGAAATATGCCCTAGCAAACCCCCAAGATTTATAGGAGTGTGTGTCTTTCAAAAACCTAGTTTGCCAACTTACGTTACCCATTTACAATGTCAAGTCTGGATCTTGTATGCTAGATATATTCTTAAAAGACACGCAACAAGAAGAAATACCCGATTCATGCGAAGCCTTAATAGGAAGTAATAAACGAGAAGTATTCATACACCTTAGGAACGACCTTTGGTTGTTTTCCGTTCCAAGAGAAACTGTTGGAACTTTATCTTGCTATAATAATACGGAGAAAATTGACCCAAGTTATAGAACCGAATTGCTACTACAAGATTTGGGTACGATAACCATAAGACAAGGATGTCGACTCGTAACTAAAGAATCAACAGTTCAAACACCGTTAATCACCACGAGTACTAACATAATAAGTCCTGAAATAGTAAATTTTAAGGCAATCAACCTGTCGCATACTATTCCAAATATAGAGAGCGAGGAAATAAAACCTCGATATGGTCAAAAATAGAAAATAACAAAGGAACATTGACACTTACAAAAATAAAAGAAGAAGTAGATTCCCAGATCCCCCTATTTACCAATGAAGACCAGAGATTAATGTACGTAGATGAGGGATACGGATTATTCTCAACCAATTTTTGGTGGAACATATTACTGACTGTGTGTGTCATTTTTGCGATTTCCTTAACTATAAGAGCCTTACTGAATTTCAATTATGGAAGAATTTTGAGAATAGGAAGGCAAGTTCCAAAGGAACACCAGGAAGAAGTGGCAAAGATGCAAAAATTAAACCTAGAACCCCATAAGACCGCTTAAGCCCAGAAAAAGGGAAGACATTAGCAGACAAATGGATGTATTGAGGTCTCCATTCGTCCTTACTATGTCTATCTCCCTCCATGTAGTATCGTTTACTTAAAACCGTGTGGCTATGACGCTGCAACATGTGTTTCTTTTACAGCACGGATGTGCGTGAACAGTGCAGGCATGAAATGTGTTGTAAAGCCTGACCTTAAAATTAAATGATGTAGCGTAAAAGTTGTTTAAATGATTATTGTAAATCTATGTAAAATTAGTTAGACATTAAAAGGGATTTAAATAAAGTGTATGTAATAGTGTATTCTAATGAGTATAATGAGAAACCTTGCTTCACAAAAACTGATTTCCTATATCGTTATTATGATAACCTAGAAGAAATTTCTATGTTTAGAAATTTCCAAGGGAAGCCTCACAAGTATTCCCACATGCGTAATAAAAATTTCATTTCGTAAAAGTCAATATACGTATATAATAGTGTCAGTGCATTTAAATTGCTTTATAGAATAAAATGTACCCAGTTGGTACATGACCCACTTGTGTCATGATTACTCATCGTAAGAACATGTGATTCTGCCGAGTTATTTTATTTCAGGAATTGGGACGACGTAATAATCAGGCCAATGCATAAACCAGTGCAAGCATATCCCAGTAGCACCTATTTTCATCACGTCTCAACCAACGAAGAGTACTCGC
>NC_142809.1:611267-636615 GCF_049724085.1 Artemia sp. Qi Xiang Cuo | reverse complement strand
TTACCTTAAATTACCTTAAATCGCACTTGCTAGCGATATGGACGAGTCCAGTGTACGCCAGTTAGTGATGATAGGGCCGCGGGACATCAGCTTCATCCCATTGTGTGAGCCATAGTTTGGGTTCCCATTCCTTATCGAGATTGGCTTTGAAACTGTCAACGGATGGTGAACTCACTGTCGTTTTTCTCAGATCGTTCCAGAGGCTTATGATGCGGTTGGAGAAGAAAATGTTACTCTTACTTGTATTAGCACACTTCTAAAAAAGCTTAGCTGAATGAACCCTGGTTCTTGACAACTGGGCAGGCTAAAAGAGGTCCTTGTTGTCAGACTTGAGCAGTTTGTAGGTCATTATCATATCACCTCTTTGCCGACGGTATGTCAGAGTTGGTAGCTTGAGGCTCTGCAGTCGGCATTCATACTCTTTGTCTCTGAGCCCCTTTATGCATTTTGACGCCCGTCTTTGGACAGACTCGAGAGCCATCTGGTCTGTTTTATTAATTGGCGTGGTGACACACATTCCAAATTCTAATCTCGGTCTCACCAGGCTCTTGTAAAGTTTTGTGATTATTGCAGGGGATCTACTTGTCATTGTACGTTTGATGAGACCGAGAGTTTGGTTCGCCTTTGCTACTGCAGCTCGGGTGCGGCAGTTGAAATTAAGGTCTTAGTCTACAACGACCCCCAGATCTCTTTCAGAGGGACTCTCAGAGAGTGGCTGTCTCACACCGGCATTTGCTGACATCAAGTATTGCCATAATGGGTTATTTCTTCCAAAATGGAGAACCTTGCACTTTTCGACATTAAACTCGAGCCTCCATGTCTTGGCCCATTCGCCAAAGCTGTCAAGATCTGAGTGTATTGAGTTCCCACCTTGCTGAGTTCCGACAGGACCAATGAGCTTCGAGTCGTCGGCGTACAGGCTAAGCTTGCTTGTAACGGTTCTTGGAGCGTCATTAATATATACATTGAAGAGTGTAGGTTCCAAAACTGTTCCTTGAGGAACCCCGCTTAAGACCTCAGCTATTTTGGAGTAGTAAGCTCTGCCACCTTCACCAAAAACTCTGACCTGCTGCTTTCTTCCCTTTAGGAAAGACGTGATCCAGTCCACCACTCCCTCTTGAATTCCAATTGCCGTAAGTTTCAAATGAAGCCTTTGATGGCAGACTTTATTAAAGGCTTTAGCAAAGTCTAGGAAGACCCTATCCACTGGGAGACCTTGATCAAGGAGCTCAGTTATGTAATTATACAAGTCAATCAGATTGGTTTTGACTGATCTGCCTGATTGGAAACCATGTTGGTGTTTTGATAGAAGGTTATTTGTGATCAAATGTCTAAGAATGGCAGTGTTGACAATACCCTCTAGGATTTTCCCAACGGCAGACATAATACTGATTGGCCGATAACTGCAAGCTTTGTTCTTATCTCCTCCTCTATGTATTGGCGAGATATGGGCTACTTTCCAGTCCATTGGTATGACTTTAGTGTCAATAGATTTCTTGAAGAGTCTTGAGAGGGGTATTGCTAGTTGGGAATGAGCTTCCTTTAAGAGTCGTGGATGTATGCCATCAGGCCCAACAGACTTATTTGGATTAAGCTTTATAAACCGACATTCGAGCTCAGCCTGATCCACTCTTATTGGTGATATTTGAGTAGTGATTTTGTAGCATGGTGGGGTTGGCAGGGGGGCTTTGTCTGCGGGTGTGAAGACTGATGTAAACTGGTGGTTCAAGGCATCAGCAATATCTTGGGGGTCGTTTGACTGGGCTCCATTACAAACTAGCTCTGAAACCGTGTGTCTACCAGGCTTATGTGCAGAGGCATATTTCCAGAACTTCTTGGGATTGGTTTTTGAGGTTGCTGCGATGGCCTCCTCGTATTTATCTATCAGTTCTCTGGACAGGGCTCGAACTTTGTTCCTTGCTGTTTTGAACTTTACCAGGTAGTCTGTTCTGTGGGGGTCCTGATTTATGAGCTTCGACAGTTTCTTCTTCTTGTTCCTTGCAGTTTTCATTTCTCTGGTCATAAAGGGAAGAGTTTTCGGTTTTTGTCTCCACGTGGTAGTTGTATTTCTACTGACGGTGTCTAACAACATATTGTTCATTTTCTCCCACGTGTCCTCTACCTCCATCATTTCGACAAATGACCAATCGCACTGACAGAGTTCACGCCTGATTTCATTGTAGTTTGTATACACATGTCTGGTTAGATTTGATGTCTGTGGGTACAATCAAAATCGGCATTTTATAGCTATGTGATCACTATTTCCAAATGGGGGTTGCGATTCTATATCAATGAGTGACTCAGGATCATTTACCAAAACGAGATCAAGGAGTGAAGGATTCTGTCCCTCTCGATATCTGGTCGGGAATGTCACTGCCTGGAACAGCGAGTTTGCTTCTAAGCAGTCAAGAAAAGACTGCGTAACCGCATTACTCGTGTGGCCGTACCCCTCAGTCCACTCATTCATAGGTGAGTTAAAGTCACCGACTATGACTAGATTCTTACACTTTCGAGCAGCACCATCAATAGACCGGCATATAGCCAAGAGTGAGTTCTCCAGACTCGTCAAGGTGGGACTTCTGTAAAAACAACCAAGTATAATGGGACCCCCAGGTAGGTTAATAGATATCAAAATTTGTTCTACAAATGGCTCATATTCTGACTTGATATCAATAGTGCCTACCTGAATCATTTCTCGTACATATATGGCTATTCTTCTGCCACCATCCGTTAGTAAGTTTGTCATTAGTCTGTATCCGGAAATCTGTATCTGGGATTCTGTCAGGGGTAGGGAGGTTTGCTTTGGTTTAATCTCACAGAACGGATAAATATCATCATCATTTGCAGAGAGGATACATCTGACTTCCTGAAATTTCGAGGTTAGGCAATCAACATTGCTAAACCCCACACTAAGTCCAGTAATTTTCTTGCAATGACTGTTGCTTGCATCTGTACTAAGTCCATAAGAAAACATAGAAGTCTCTGGGTTTGCATCACTATAATTATCACTTGTATACACTGTACTTCGAAAATCACTACCATCTAACTGACTATTTACATCAGTTACTTCACTTGGCATATCTTCTAGAGTTCCTGTGCAGCCGGCGGGACTGCACGAGTCGGCACGTTTTTTGGAACTATAGTGTTGCCTCAGATAAACAAATTGGTTTCGCCTTGTGCTCGTTTAGCCCACAACTCCTTATATAATTTTGCTCTTTTCTCGCGGTCAGTCTTTGAGACATCATTACGGAACTGGATCGTATCTGACCCTTTTCTTTCATAAGACTTTTGAAGGATTTGTTTCTTAGTCTTAAAATCAGGGACCAAGAACATTATAGGAACAGGCTTGTTTCCGGTGTTGGTGGTTGCAGCTTGTCCTTGGGTTTGCAGATTACTCAGACGACGGACATTTGAGATGCTCACATTTGGCAGCCCATAATCACTCGCAAGGTACCTCTTGATGTACAGTTCATCACTTGTCTGAGGGGGGACACCGAAGACAACACTATTAAGCTTTTGGCGCTGCCGGTCCCTTTCGTCTGCAATCACGTGTCTAACTTTAGTTTCAAGCTGCACCTCAAGATCATTTTTCAATGTCTAAATCTCTGACTCGACCAATCTCTGAACTGCTGCCTGGTCGAATGAGGTGCACTGTTCGATAGTAGCCAACCGACTTTCAACACCACTAAAGCGGTTATCGATATCAGTGGTTAGCTGGTCTCTTAGTTCGGCAAATGCTTCTTTCACTGCATCCTTAACTTTAGTGTCCAGTTCCTTTACACCACTAAGAGCAGACCGGAATGGTTCGAGATTCTTATCCATAATCTTCTGAATATCGTTCAAAGATGCCCCACTCGCCACTTGAGGGTTACTTTTGCAAAGTGGGCATTTCCACTCACAGCCAACTCGTCGCGTCATTTTAGTCAGTAGAGAGTACTCTGCCTCCAACATTTCTAGACAGTCAATGCATATCCAGAGGCCACAGCCATCACAGTTCATAGCATATGAATCCTCATGCAAGTTCTCATCACATGTTGCGCACTTATCTGTCCCTTTTTTGGGGCTCTCGCAATGTCTCTTTGGCGGCATTATGCTGGCAATGCTGTTCTAACTTGTTTTGAGTCGGCAACACTGCTTCACGCAAGCTAGATATTTATAATGGTTAAAATGTCCAGAAATACTTTGATGGTGAGTTTAAATTTTAAATTAAACTTAGTCTATCCGTGAATGTCACTTTTTGATGGAGTAGGCTCACTTTGTCCGTGTTAATTTTTCACTTGACAATTTTTAAGGTAGACAGAATGTGGGAAGTGCAATACTCAAATCACCTATTCCCAGCAGTTTAAGGATTAAAATCCCGCTGGTACCAATTCGGCCTCTTGTTTGTTTGCTATTGCTCCCTTCTGCACAAATTATCCACCAAAAATACGCAAAAACGGACGAGCCAACGCAATCAATGGTATTTTAGTATTTAGCTGTGATATTGAATTGTGAAAGAGCATAAAAAAGGCATCAAGTGATGTATTTACATTCATCCTTGCTAAATTATATTGTCAACTAGCCTATAATTTTACCTAATTTTATCTATGGCCTCTAGGCCATGGGCGCCCATATGGGGGGCTGGGGGGGGGGCTCCCGCCCCCCTGGCTGAATGATGTTGCCTTATTTTTATATTTTTGTTCTGAGATTTCTATTATATAGTATTAAAAGTGCCAATTAGACAAGGTTTGCCCCCCCTGGAATTCAGCTTATGGGCACCGATGCTCTAGGCCACTTTACACCTCCTTAACTCATATACTTTCTTTGCTTTCTTTATATTCTTCTATTTTTTATATGATTTATCACTCAAATAGTTTTTGTACAAGCCTCTCCTCTTATCTATTAAACATAAAGCATTTTCACTAACATTCATAGCAGTGTTTCTTTCCTAATACATTATCAGCAACTTCAAACACTATTGCCCTACAATTATTGCATCTATCTTCAGCATTGTCATGTTTAAAACTCTCCAGCTTAATATTCAACTAGGCCTATTCCTGGAGAGTTTCTCTCAAATTCTCATCTTGGAGTTAGGCTAGCTGGTAAATTTCTAGGTTGCCCTATAATTTAGCTAGGCTGAAAGTGAAAACATCATTTGATGCCTTTTGTATTCTCTTTCATAACTCAATAATCCCTTCTAGGGCTAGTTGCATCTTGAGCCCTTAAAGGGGCCCAAAAGGTATTTCATTTTTGTAACCATGGAAAGAAGTTATAGCCTAACCTGCAAAATACTTGATTTTTAATTCAAACCATTTTCCTACTGTTTCAAGTTTTTCAAATGCTGTCAACAAAAATAGTGTTGAATTTTGCAATTCAAAACTTTGCCACCAATAGGCTAATTCAGGGTGGCCTATGTAGGCCTATTTGCATAGGGTAAAACACCCAGTACTCGGCCATCTGCCTATTCTTGGACAGAATGTAACTAACAGGGAACCTACCTCTAGGCTAATGTGCTTAGAAAGTTTTTATACATAGCTGGTTCCCCTGTTAGTTAACTAACAGGTTATGTAGGGAAAATACTGTTTTCATCTTCTTTGTTATAATTTCTTAGATCACACTGCCTTTCCATTAGCCATTGAAGTGAAATTTAAATATAAAATAACAGGGGAAAACTTGTATATCTCACTGTGTAACTAACAGGCTCCCTGTTAGTTACATTCTGTCCGAGAATAGGCAGGTGGCCGACTACTGGGTGTCTTACCCTATTAATGGGGTGGAGGGGTAAAGTTCATGGTAAATATGCAGTGGGCCATATAATTTAGCTAGGATGAAAGTGAAAACATCATTTGATGCTTTTTATGCTCTTTCATATTTCATATGAAATACCTTTGGGGCCCTTATAAGGGCTCAAGATGCAATTAGTCCCATCAGCAATTACTGAATTATGAAAGAGTATAAAAAAGCAATCAAAAAATGTTTTCACTTTCATAAAAGCTAGCATAAATTATTAACCTAGAAATTTACCAGCTAGCTTAGCCTAGTTACCCTTTCTAAATTTCATCACACTATTAAATTATGATTTTATTCAGAATAAGAAGTTAAAGACACACTGAGCGGTAAGTTCATCTTTTATCTAGGGAATTAGTTGAGGAAGGAACAATTATAGGCTAGCCTGCAAAATACATATAACATAGGCCTAGCATAATACGCATACCTAAGCCAATATTTTTCAGTCTTATAATATTGTCAGTTTACTCCTCTTTGGGGGATATGAAGACAATTAACGACCTCCAAATAGTAAATTTACATCCTAGTCTAGTCTTGCCTGAGAATTTTTTGCTTGCTATTTTTGGTTCGTCACTTCGTCTACTGCTTCCATACAAGCAAGTTGCGCAAAATAGGATAACATTGCATGCAAATAATGCAATGGCGCAGCTCAAGTATCAACAGCGTTGCCTATATTAGTAGAATTAAACTCGCCGACAGTTGTGTTAATTTCTTTTGCTTAGAACTGGGAAAGAGTTTTATACACAGATAAAATGTATGTAAAACTAATGTCTAACTGAATTTTTTTTTAGTAATAATCAAGTTGGTGCTTTTTCTTGCCTATCCTCAGTTTCTCAGGCTTTTATCACGCTGTAACGTCATCATATATAGCCAAACGGCACCCCGATACCCAACCCTTTTTACAATTTGAAGATAGGGTACGTACATATCTGTGTCATATACTTTTTGACTATGGCTCTGTAGCAAGACCGACTTAAATTGACCCAATATAAAGCAAAAGCATCTCCCAAGATGTATTACAGAATAGCTGTTTTACATATATTCTAAATAGTTGCCCTTTTCCAAAAGTTTCTCCTCACTACTAAACGCACGCCATCTCCAGTAGATTCCGACATCGTGCCGATTTATTAGTGGTATGCCGTTGATAAAAGACCCATATGCATGTAGAAAACTTTCGGTGGCATGCCGGCAACCCACTCTGGCACCTTCGGCTCAGTGACGCGCCGCCTATCTATTTACATTTAGCCTAATGTTTTATAGTAATTTGTTGATTTTGTTGCGCTAAGTAAGCTAATGTGCCAGATTTCTTTGAAAAAGTCTATGCACAGTAAGTTCTAACCAGAAAATGAGGTTAAGAGCTAACAGACAGAGTAGGCAGAGATAATTCAAAGGAGAATAGGGGGACTAGGCAGCAGTCCTCTTGATTTCCATCACTGGCAGCAGTCTTCTTAATTTCTTGCACCATAGTTTGAAATATTATTTTGAAAAATACTTAACTTTTTCCTGATTCAAAGCATATAAAATTTGGGAAGTTTAATCTTACCCATCAAAAGCTGCGAGCCCTAGAAAATTTTGTGATTTTCGAAACAGGGAGAAAACATCCCAATAAAATAAAAGTACCTCAATAAAAATCACACCGTCAAGTTCACCGTATCTCACTGAAGAGTTCTCGATCTCCAGAAAAATTACAGCGAAAATTTCGAATTTTGTACATTGTTGCAAGAAGAATCATCACGGATTCGTGTTTACTGCTTTTTTCCCAAGGGATAATTTTATCAATCTAATGGCCCTAAAAGATTAGGAAAGGCCTCATTTAAGCTTATATTAGAATTTCTTAAATGACAAAAAGAAAGGAGGGCTACAATCCCCCTTTGCGAAGAATATTTCAATCGGGGAAGATGAATTTACGGTAAAAATTTCCATGGAGGAGGATTTCTAGCATGATTTCCGAAACAATCAGAAATAAAAAAATGAGTATTTTTCAAATAAAAGTAGGCTAGGGAAAACTTCCAGGCAGAACTGTCCAAAGAAATTTCCCTGTGCAGTTTTCAGCGAGGCTAGAATTATCTGGAGGAGTTTCACAAAGGGAATTTTACACGGGAGTCGCTATCCATTGAGAAATTTTTCACCAGGGAGTGGGCTTTCCATATAGAGGGAAGTAGATTTCCTGTCATTATTTGAAAAACAATCAGAATTAGGTTGTTTTTATCAACTGAAAGTAGGAAGCAACATTAAAACTTGAAACAAACATTAATTATTCCGTATTGGCAAGCTATCTCCTCCTTAATACATTGCTCTTTTTGCCAAAGTTTGACTTTTTGTCCTATTTCTTTAAGAACGACTCCTGGAAAACAGAAGCTTGTCAATTAGAATAAGAAACATTTTTAAAGTAGTAAAATCTTTAGTGTGAAGAGCGAGGGATTGAGGAGGAGGGATAGACCTACTCACATACGGAACAATTTATGTTTATTTTAAGCTATAACGTTGCTTCTAACTTACAGCTTAAAAATCTTGTCAATTAGAATAATAAAAATTTTTAAAGTATTAAAATCTTTAGTTTGAAGAGCGAGGGATTGAAGAGGGGGATAGACCTACTCACATACGGAACAATTTCTGTTTATTTTAAGCTATAACGTTGCTTCTAACTTACAGCTGAAAAAACTTGTTTTTTGTTTATTTACTTTTAGTATTTATCTTATGTCATTACCCGAAATTTATCATTGCATATTTAAACATTTGAAATTAAAAAGATTACATAGTTCTTTTTCCATAAACTTTATCTTGCCTCACAATAATATAAAACGACTTCACAATGTCATGTATTAACAAAAGACTTGAAGTGCTTATATCTACGACTGTATTGAATGAGCCACAACAGTCTTACTTTGTCTCAAACGGTATATTAAAACCTTTAGGGGGGGGGGGTGGTTAATAACTCCAATCGTTACTTCTTTTTTTGCAGATGTAAATTTTAGCTCAGATCAACATTTCTGAGTTAAAAATATTTCTAAGAAGCCGCGAGTTGAAAGTATGTTCATGTTTTACCAGAGTTGAAGAACAGTAAATGCGAGCTTACAGAGTACTGAATAGGATGTCAAGAGGCTGTCCAAATTTACAGAGAGTATTATTCAAACAAAAAGTGGTATATATTAAGGGAAGAAAATTTTGTTTCATGATATTTTGGGACTTTATCTCCGGGCTTGATTAAACCCTTTGGTACAACCCCGTCAGCACTGCCAAATTGTTACAATAGATCCGCTACAACCAGTGTACATAGCTTGATATGTTGATGTCAAATTACTATATACAGGATATCAACGTCTTATCAGTCACGTAAAACCCAGATTTTTAGGATTGGTAACAAACTTGGCCTACATTATAGGTAAAAAAAGAAACAAATGATGAAAAAAAAAGAAACAAAGCAAAAGAAACAACAAAGAAACGAAAAAATACTGAAAACGAATTGTATTAAAGATATTTTCTTTTGTACTTAATACTGAAAATAAACATTAAAATTACAGTAAAGTTTTGAACTGATGAGCTTTCAGCAATTAATATCATTACACATCAAATATTCAGTTTAATTTATTAGTTCTTTCTAAAATTGTTCAAGACCCCTAAAATTGTCCCGTTCCTTAACTGTAAAAACCTAAAGCCAACTGCGTCATTGGCGCTTCACTGAAAAAGAATTATATTACAAATATTTTCTTTTCCAGTTCTTACACTATTGAAAATGAAAATGAAATTACAGTGAAATAAATTCTTGAATTGATGGATCTTTCAATAATTAATGCCATTATATATCAAATATTCAATTTCATTTTGTTTATACTTTCCAAAACTGTTAAAGACACATATAGTTTTCAGTAAAGTGCCATGACGCAGTAGGTTTTACACTTTTACAGTGAGAGGAGGCGATACCCAAACTTTTGCTTGTATTGATTTTTGTTCGTTTCAAGCTTGATTTTCATATTCAATTTAAAATTCACTCGTTTTAAGATATATTTATCCATTTACATTAGTATCTATTGTAAATTTGTTTGCATTGATTGTTTATTTAATTTCTTTTCGTTTTGGGTTTCATTTATACTTCAATAGCAAAATATTGTTTTTCGTTTTAAGCTTAATTTGCATATTCAATTTAAGCATTGCTCGCCTTAAGATTCATTTATTCATTTACTTGTTTGTATGATTTTTTGTTATGAACGTTTGTCTAACTTCTTTTCGTTTAGTGTTTCATTTAATCTTTAACAGTAATTTCTGGTCGTTTTGAGTTGGAATTTTTACAGGTATTTGTATCTGCTGATCTTAGGTTTAAAATGGCCTTTACTTTTCTTTGAAAACCTTCTTTTTGGGAAAGTTTTTTTTTAATTAGGCCTAATTTTTGTTTGTTTTTGATTGCAAAAAGTTTCAAGTTTTTCAAAATATCTTATTTCAGAATCAAACTTTTTTTTTCAAAATCAAATGTTCATCAAAGTTTCAAAACTAGTATCAAAGTAACAATATCAAAGTAGAAAAAAATGGGTTTGTACCCACCTCGGGGTTTTTATTATCTGATACTTGAACTATTTTTAACAAAATGGCTATCTCAAAATTTGTATCGCATGGGTTTAGGGGAAGAGGGCGTGGGGGGAGCACTAATTGCTCCTAGATCTCCTTTGGCTCTTAAAAATTAAATTACAACTTTCAATTTTCAACTAAATGAGCCGTCTATTAAGTTTATACGAGCATCCCTTCTATAAGAACCATATATGCACCCAGGGCATAACTTGCAACCCCTATCCGCGGACCCTGGTGGGGGGGGGGGAGGAGGGGGTGGTCGACCCCGGAGTTTTTGTTTTCTGAACTTTGAACTATTTTTAACAAATCTCAAAGTTTTGATATGATGCATTTAGGGCGTGGAGGGGGGAGGGCTAGTTGCCCTCCGATCTCTTTTGACTCTTAAAAAGTGAACGAGAACTTTCAATCTCCAATAAAATGTGCCCTCTCTGAAGTTTATACGAGCATCCGTTCCATAAAAACTATTTATGCCCCCAATACTTACAAAGCGTGCCTCCGGGTCCTGGGGGTCGCGTCGACACAGGAGTTTTTCTTATCTGACGTCTGAACTATTTTTAAAGAAATGGGTATTTTAAAATATTTATCGGATAGGCTTCGGGAAAAAAGGGTGGTTGGGGGGGGCTAGTGTTCCTGGGATATTTTCTGACTCTTAAAAAGTGAACTAGAACTTTCAATTTCTATTTAAATGAGCCCTATCTGAAGTTTATAAGAGCATCCCTTTCGTTAGAACCATAGACGGGCCCAGGACAACACTTACAATGCCTAACCCCCGGGCCTGGGGGGTTTTGTTGATACCAGAGGTTTTGTTATCAAATTTTTGAACAATTTTAAATAACTGGCTATCTCAAAATTTGTAGCGGATGGGTTTGGGGGCGTGGGGTGAGGCTACTTGTCCTTAAATCTCTTGACTCTTAAAAAGTGAACTAGAACTTTCAATTTCCAATCAAATGACCCCTCTATGGAGTTTAGACGAACATCCCTTTCATAAGAACCATACAAGCCTTTAGGGCATAACTTAGAACGCCTTTCCCTGGGCCCTGGAGGGTTGTATTGGAACCGAAGTTTTTCTTATCCGACCTTTGAACTATTTTTTTTAACAAAAAGTCTATCTCAAAGTTATCATCAGATGGGTTTGGAAAAAGAAGGCGATGGGGGGGGGCTAGTTGCCCTCAGATCTCTTTTGACCATTAAAAAGGGAACTCGAACTTTCAATTTCCAATCAAATGAGCTCTCTCTGAAGTTTATACGAGCATCCCTTTCATAAGAACCATATATGTCCCAGGGCATAAATTACACCACCTGCCCCCGGGCCCGGGGGGGGGGGGGGGGGTGGGGTTGTGTTGACACCTGAGTTTTTGTTATCTGACTTTTCAACAATTTTTAACTTAATGGCTGGTTTTTTATAGGATGCATTTGGGAAAACAAGGGAGTGGGGGAGGGGCTTCTAGTTGCCCTCCAATCTCTTTCGACTCTCAAAAACTGAACTAGAACTTTCAATTTCCAATCAAATGAGTCCTCTCCGAAGTTTTTACGAGCATCCCTTCCATAAGAACCATATATTCCCCCAGGGCATAACTTACACCGCCGGCCCTGGGGGATTGTGTCAATACCGGGGTTTTAGTTATATGGTCCTTGAACTATTTAAAAAAAAAAATTGCAATCTCAAAGTTCTTATCAGATGGGTTTGAGAAAAAAAAGCGCGGAGGGGGGGACTAGTTGCCCTCCAATCTCTTTTGACTCTCAAAAACTGAACTAGAACTTTCAATTTCCGATCAAATGAGGCCTCTCTGAATTTTTTACGAGCATCCCTTCCATGAGAATCATGTATTCTTCCAGGGCATAACTTACACCGCGTGCCCCCAGGCCCTGGGGGATTGTGTTGACACCAGAGTTTTTGTTATATGATCTTTGAACTATTTTTAACATCTAACAATTTTATCAGACTCATTTGGGAAAAAAGGCATGGGAGGGGACTGGTTACCCTACGATATCTTTTGACGCTTAAAAAGTGAGCTAGAACTTTCAATCATAGAAAGTGCGCTAGCGCTGCCTAATTAAAGAACGATGTGGGCACAATATGTTTTTTTTTCTCCGCCCGGGCACTTCGTATCGAATGAGTTGTCGTAGAAACTTTGAAAAGGACTCATTCGATTGGAAATTGGAGTGGCTAGTGCCCTTTTTAATAGTCGAAAGTGATTGGAGGGCAACTAGCCCCCCCTCCCCACGCCCATCATTCCCCTAAACCCAGCCAATCACAATTTTGAGATAGCCATTTTGTTCAGCGTAGTTGAATTCCATATAGAAAATATCTTTTTGAGGAGGACAGTGCCCCACAACCCTCGGGGCAAGGGTTTTAAGTTATGCCCTGGGGGTATATAAGGTTTCTATAGAATGCGTTGTCGTAAAAACTTCAAAAAAGGCTCATTCGATCGAAAATTCAAAGGGCTAGTGCCCTTTTTAATAGTCGAAAGTGACTGGAGGGGAAATGGGCCCCCCCCCCCACGTCCATCATTCCCCCAAACACATCCAATCAAAATTTTGAGATAACCATTTTGTTCAGCGTAGTTGATTTCCAGATAGAAAATATCTTTTTGAGGAGGACACTCCCCAAAAACCCTCGAGGCACGGGTTTTAAATTATGCCCTGGGGGCATATAAGGTTTTTATAGAAGGCGTTGTCGTAGAAACTTCAAAACAGGCTCATTCGATTGGAAATTCAAAGGGTTAGTACCCTTTTTGATAGTCAAAATTTATTGGAGGGAAACTAGCCCCCCCCCCCCCCTCACGCCCATGATTCCCCCAAACACATCCAATCAAAATTTTGAGATAGCCTTTTTGTTCAGCGTAGTTAATTTCCAGATAGAAAATATCTTTTTGAGGAGGACACTCCCCCACAACCCTCGGGGCAAGGGTTTTAAGTTATGCCCTGGGGGCATATAAGGTTTTTTTAGAAGGCGCTGTCGTAGAAACTTCAAAAACGGCTCATTCGATTGGAAATTCAAACGGCTAGTGCCCATTTTAATAGTCAAAAGTGAATAGAGGGCAACTAGCCCCCCCTCCCCCCCACGCACCGCCGTCCCCCAAACACAGCCAATCAACATTTGGAGATAGCCATTTTGTTAAGCGTACTTGATTTCCAGATAGAAAAAGTCTTTTTGAGGAGGACACTCCCTCACAACCCTCAGGGCAAGGGTTTTAAGTTATGCCCTGGGGGCATATAAGGTTTTTATAGAAGGCGTTGTCGTAAAAACTTCAAAAAAGGCTCATTCGATCAAAAATTCAAAGGGATAGTGCCCTTTTTAAAAGTCGAAAGTGACTGGAGGGCAAATAGCCCCCCCCACACCTCATTCCCCAAAACACATCCACTCAAAATTTTGAGATAATCATTTTGTTCAGCGTAGTTGATTTCCAGATAGAAAATATATTTTTGAGGAGGACACTCCCCCACAACCCTTGGGGCAAGGGTTTTAAGTTATGCCCTGGGGGCATATAAGGTTTTTATAGAAGGCGTTGTCGTAGAAACTTCAAAAAAGGCTCATTCGATTGGAAATTAAAAGGGTTAGTACCCTTTTTGATAGTCAAAATTTATTGGAGGGCAACTAGCCCCCCCCCCGCACGCCCCTCATTCCCCCCAACACATGCAATCAACATTTTGAGATAGCCATTTTGATCAGCGTACTTGATTTCCAGATAGAAAATATCTTTTTGAGGAGGAAACTCCCCCACAACCATAAGGGCAAGGGTTTTAAGTTATAGCCACGGGGCAAATAAGATTTTTATAGAAGGTGATGTTACCGAAGCTTCAATGAAAGCTCATTCAATTGGAAATTGGATGGAATCTTACCCTTTTTTATAGACGACATGGATAGTAGAGAAATTAGCCCCCCCCCCCTCCATTCCCATCATTCCCCCAAACACATCCAATCAAAATTTTGAGATAACCATTTTGTTCAGCGTAGTTGATTTCCAGATAGAAAATATGTTTTTGAGGAGGACACTCCCCCACAACCCTCAGGGTAACGGTTTTAAGTTATGCCCTGGGGGCATATAAGGTTTTTATAGAAGGCGTTGTCGTAGAAACTTCGAAAAAGCTCATTCGATTGGAAATTTAAAGGGCTAGTGCCATTTTTAATAGTCGAAAGTGATTAGAGGGCAACTTGCCCCCCCCCCCATCATTCCCCAAAACACATCCGATCAAATAATCTACCAAGCGTGAAACTACCACAAATCAGCATCGATAAATAAATGAAACCCAAAACGAATAGAAATGACAATAAATAATCGAGTCAAACTCAAAACGAGCAGAAATTAACATGAGTTGGGCTCAAAACCCCTAGGCCTTCCCAAGGCCAGAACATAATTTGCACTTAACTGAAAAAATGTAAATTTTTTACTTTTATAACTTTAGTAAATCAAATAATATTAACATTTTGATTACTAAATATCAGTATATGTATATTAAACTGACAATGCACATTCATTTGTATTTTTTTCAGTAAAGTGCAAATTATGTTCGAATGACAAAAGATATTTTAAAAATGGTATCATTTTTCAAATATATTTCAAAAATGAACAGCATTAAAACAGAAAGGAAAAATCTCTAGGGTTTAAAATGTAGGAAAATTACCAAAAACATTATATTGCAACTATCATAAAATGGCAAGTAAAATCAAGCAGTCATTTTATCGCCATTGTATGTTTTTCCAGCCACTTCATATGGAATAGGTGGATCAGAATATCTAATTCCGTAAGAATCGTCTCATGATAATTTCGGTACTTTTTTGACTGACCGTAAATTAACCAATAAACTGAAAGAAATGTATTTCCATACCATTTGCCAGGGCTAGAAACAAAGGCTCAAATGGCTAGGCCATGTTTGCGGATTGTGACATATCAGTTCTAGCCATAAGATGACTAGGCAGGTTTTAGAGATTGGAAGATGTCAATACTCATAACACTAAGCTTGTGCTAATTTATTGATATTTCTTTCGAATTTGTAGCTAAATGATTCTAAGCTACAAACGTGAGATCTTTTTAGAATAACTTTGGCATCGGGAGAATAAAATAGGTATGACAAAAAAAGAAAGAAACAAATGTAACACTATAATAAAATGGCATTTGCACCAACGGCATTTTATAAATATATTCGTATATTTTAATAAAGAATAACAATAGATAAATTTCACTTTAATAAATCAAAAATATTAAAGCTCAATAAAGCCAATATATACGTTTGCGTATCTACCTGTACCAGAGGCACGAGCCAATATTTTATCTAAATTTAATATAAGAATACATTGTGCAGTTTCGTTTTAAAAAGAAAATTCAATAGAGTATAAAACAAACAATAGACAGGTGTGTATACTGGAGGCTCGAGAGAAACATTAGTCACTGTGCGAGGGCCAAATATCTGAAAATCAGACCGAGGGGAGAGATGCAAACTGCGAGGACCAGTCATAGCAAGGGAACGGATGCTAGACAGATTAATACCATAAATGGTATTTAATGACCAAATCTGAAGGTATTTCCCGACATTTTATGCCTTTAAAAATTTCCTTCACGCTCTTCTTTTATAAACCAAAATCAGCGAGGTCTAATCGGGTCTAAAAAAAGAACTTTCAGGCATAGTCAAAGCCCCACGTTAGACTTTAAAACGAAACTTTCTGTTAAAAGCATAATTGATGCCCAATGACAAGGACTCTTTCTTCCCCTTCGGTCTTCCCCCCCCCTTCAGTCTCATCCTTTCTTTAAAATTAATGAGTTCTATATACCATTTATAGATTTGAACTATGTTGATTTAAATTGTTTTTTAGAGTTTTTTTTATAGTGTAGCTTCAAATTTTAATTAACTCTTCAGGCGGTTTCGTCATTTTTTTGGTATGTCGTTTTCATTTTGATTGAAAAGCGTTGAATATGTATTTTTTGTTACTTTGATTTACACTTTGCGAATTAAATTTTTATCCCATGCTCTACCCATTCCTAATCTTTTCTAGGCCAATTTTAGCATTGTATAATGTATTATTTTTTTGTTGTTGTTGTTTAGACCAGGGCACTTCGTATCGAAGGAGTTGTCGTAGGAGCTTCGAAAAGGGCTCATTCGATTGAAAATAGAAAGGGCTGATACCGTTTTAAATAGTCAAAAGTGATGGGGGGAAACGAATCCCCCTCAACGTTAAAATATAACGATTTTATATTTTCTATTCACACGAATCTCAACCAAAATTGCTTATTTTATGCATAATAAATCCAATTGGAAATATGCAATTTAATGAAAAGAACTTTAAAAAACGCATCACAAATTTCTTTATATTCCTTCTTGTTAAGTTTTTACGATTCGTACAAGCATTTCGGGGGGACCCCTCTTGGATACAGCCTTAACGATAATACTAACATTTGTTATAAAACTAATAATATAAATAAGTTATAACGGCCCAAATCCAAATGGCAGGAAAACAAACAAGCAAAAGAAGAATTTTTTTAATCTTGCCATTATTCTTAACGTTTTTTCACGTGTATCTCGTGGAGAGTGTGCATTACGTAAGCGCGACAATATAACGCGAGGTACAGATCCCATACACGATCCCATAGGGGATACAAGATCCCGTGGTACAAGACTTCGGATGTCTTCGTAACTTCGGATAAATAAGATCCCCGAAATTACGGGGTACGTTTATAAATATATTCAAGTTGTGCGTATCACTTATAATTGAGAGCCTTTTACACCCTTCGTTCAATCTATAGGCCTACATCTATGGGAACCTTAAGTGGAACTGTCTCCAAGCTAGGCAGAGATACAAAAGGCTGGTAGAGTTTCTTTAAACGGAAGAAATCGATCCGTCAGTATGTTTTTACTAGATCTTATAATGGTCAAAGGCATACAAATCTCAGGCAACTGATCTCCTAAAATACACAAATTCAAATTATTGCAGAAGGATCTCACTTTGAGCAAAAGTGATTTTGCTCAAATTATTAATTTTAATAATATAAATTTGACATTAATGACTTGCTCGTTTTATAATTAATCCTTATTAAAGGTACCTGTATGATATACCCCCTGCAGCTCAAGTTGTTCATGCATTGACACAGAGTAAACCGGTTTCTTTTGCTAGTTTCTTTCAACTTAGCGTGGGAAAAGAAAAAGAGAATTGACAGATACGATGGGAAATACATAATTTGGGCTATATATTTGCATATTAGGGGGGTGGGGGTAAAGTATTTGGACAGTGTGAAGTCAAAAAACATACTTCATAATCTCAGAATAATTATAGCTACCACATTTTACATGCAGACCCGCTGTACTTTACCCCCACCCCTAATGTGCAAATATATAGACCAATTTTGTTTCAAAGTTTCTATATTTTTATCATACTTAGGTGTATTTCATTGCGATTAACCTAACTTTACTTCTTGAGCGGTAGGTGGTATATCATACAAGTACCTTATTAAATTCAAGATATGCATTTTAACTTTTAAATTCAAAATAGAAATTATTTAAATTCAGTATTTATTAACTAATCACAATATGAACGTTATTGGCATTAGTTATCGTACGTATGTCTATACCTCCATCCCATGATTTTCTCACTCCATCCTCCGAGTTCGGGATCTTGTACGTATATGACATTTATTTTCAATGCTCCAGTACAAGCCTTACCTGATATCCGAATTCCAGTTCATCGATGGTAAGCATGTTAATATCATCATCTAAAGAAAGTACGGCCTCGGTTTGAATTTCTTTATATGGAAGAAACCGATTTGTCAGTATGTTTTTGCTAGATCTTATAATGGTCAAAGGTTTACGAATCTCAGGCCACTGATCTCCTAAAATACACAATTTCAATATTAATTAATTAATCAATATATGAAGCGTTAATTTGTTAGTTATTAAATAATTTCAGATTTTTTATTCAGACCATTGATCCCCTAAAATAGACACATTTTATTAAATTGATATTATATATTTAAACTATTGAATTCAAAATAGCAATTATCTCAATTCAATATTAATCAATTAATGAAAATAAGAATGTTAATTGTATTAGTTATTAAATAAATTTAGATTTTCAATTTAGCCCATTGATTTCCTAAAATACACAAATTACTAATTATTATTGAATTTAAATTGTATATTTAAACTATTAAATTCAAAATAGACATTATTTCAATTCAATGGAAGTTTTTATTTGTTAAATAAACTCATATTTTTTATTCAGACTGACTTAACATACTTAAATTAAAGGTTAAAACCTAGTTGCTCTTGTACTTCCAGAGTCGCTAAGGGCATCCAAGAAGAGCCTCTAGTCTATTCTCAGCACAGTATAAATAATAAAAAGTAGCGAAAATTTGTTTTAGAAATGGGCCACATCAAAGCGCACGGGAAGGGATTTTCCCTTTGCGGCATAGCAACAACTTCAGTTGCAACTAAGCATTCAATCAGATCCCAGCACAGATATGAAATTTTTGCTGTGAACCAGATCAACATTTACTATCCTTCCCCCTTACGAAAGAACGATTTGTAGAAGTTCCCCTTTACTAATTTTCATTAGTATAAAGGAGAAAGAAGTTCTCCCTTATAAATTTTTATTGTTTTTCTTCATTAAAGTTTAATTGTAAGTACTAATTGAGCCATGCATAGAAAACACCAAAAAACAGGTCTCCCATAATCCCATTGTAATACGCAAAAAATTTCTCATTGCGCGTGGGCGAAGGCAGAGTCATGAAGACAAGTTTGAGACTGATGTATCCCAAAAATCTTTAATAGAGGGTATTGGGCTATTCGCTACTGTTTAATATTTATATCGAGTGTCTCATGTCTGTCACTGCCAACATGTCTAGGCGCTTGAGTTACAGATAGACTGAGATTTAGGAGGTCTAGCTGCGTTAGAAGCTATTCTTCGTTCTGCATTCAAAAGGCTGCCACTAGAGGGCAGCTTTAGAAGAAGAGTTTCAGGCATTCGAATGGGCGGACTTCCATTTGATTAATTGTTGTAACCTAAGCTTTCTCATGTAAGCTACAATGAAAGCGTTCGCCGTAAACTTTTGTAAGTCAAAGACTTACAAAAACCGTTCGCTCTAATAAATTAATCAATTTTAGTAGAAATAGTGCTTCAAGAATATTATCCTCCACAATTTCTTGTTTAAACTTACTTACTTGTAATTGTGGCGGGAATCAGGTGTTTCCCCCTGGCCCGGTATCAAGGATCTTCGAGACCTGTTTGAACCACGTAGTGCAGTCTACTGCCAACTCCTTTGCAAATGGGAGCCATTGAGTTGTCCATCTGTGACCAAACTTTCTGAGCTCCCCAATAGGGGACATCATCAGAGTATTCAAGGTCTCCAAGTGAAAGATTATGTCCCATCTGAACTCCTGGATGACAAGATAGTGCATTCTCAAACACCCAATCAATACAGTAGCTAAACAGAGTCGGAGACAGGCCGCAGCCTTGTTTTACTCCCAACTCAACCGGATATTCTTCAATCTCTTCTCCGTAAACTCGAACTCGGCTCAGAGAACCCTTGTAGTATGCTTTAAGTAGTCCCAGAAATTTAAGGACATTCCATCATTTTCAAAAATTTTCTAATTTTTGGCGAGTGATCGAATTGAAGGTGGAAACAAATTCCAGAAATATCAGAATCAGGGGCAAATTACTACTACTACTACTACTAACAACTCACTGCAGCACCAAGCCACCTGAGGCCAACACAGCTACGCACGCTCCTCCTCCACCCCAATTATACCTTTCAACTGCTGGATAATGAGGCGGAGTGCAAAAATATTGTCAGTGCAGCCTTTACCAGGACGGAAATCGGCTTGATTTTCACGAGTTCTTTTCTCCCTTGCCCCCTTGAAGCGCTTAAGGAGGATAATACCAAAAATTTTTACTGCAATGTCAATTAGACTTATTTCTCTGTAATTCTTGTTTAAACTGTAGAATCATGTCCAGCTAGACAGTTTTAGCCAGAAAAATATTAGAAAGTATATTCTGAATCCCTCCCTGTTGACTGCGGTGTACCCCAGGGCATCCTGCTATGTCCAACCCTTTTTATTTTAGTGGTCAAAAATCTTACATTGTGTCGGAATGACCGTCCGAAATTTTTCAACAACCTTTTGCAGGTAGAAATTTGTAAAAAAAAAAAAAAAAAAAAAAAAAAAAAAAAAAAGCCTAAAAAGTGACTCTTAACAGGTGCCCTAGAAGATTTAGCAGAAGAAGTTAGTGCCCTAAATATGAAGGTAAACCATAAAAATCAAAGATCTTGACCAAAGGGTCTGAACCCAAATTTCTACGATCAATTCCACAAGAAACTCAAGTTAAAAATACGTAGCTTTTACGAGTAATCATCAGATGTGATTTCAGCTGGCAACCACACGCTGACAAAATCACTTTGAGCAGGCCGTACACTTTCCCCTGATTATACAGAATTTTACTGAAAAAAGGAATTAAATTATTGATGAATACACAAATTATCATAGCCAGGATGCTCGTTAGTCTCAAATCATGAGCCACAATTAGACAAACCACATTCTACGCCTTTAAGGTTATATTTGCTGCATATACATATCTTGCAGCATCTGCTTTGTCAATACTGCTGGTAGGCTTATTAAATATGCGTTAAACTGTCATGTGTATCAGGCACACTTGTAGGAATTTATTTTAGAGGGGTCACATTTAGAAAGGGGAGTGAAGGTAAAAAAAATATACTGTTTATTTATACAAAAATAAAGGAAATAATAGAAAATCGTAGTATTTAGAGATATAGGGAGGGACACAAGGCCCCTTGTGGACATGCTTGATCAATTATGGACGCAAAAAGATTTTAAGGGAAAGAGCGACATTTTGGGGGTCTACAATTTTGATAATAAACAAACAATAGGCGAATTGCCTAGAAATAATAAAAAAAAAGCGGAAATTTTACCAGATATTGGATGTGCCACGGATCCAAGGGCTTACCCTAGCTAAATTAGCTTGGCCCAAACCGTTGTTGGATCTATTTTTTGTTTAATTTACTTTCTAATAAGACTGTATTTTTTAAAATCAAAACTAAAGATATAATTTCATAATTTTTCTGACCCAGGGAGGTCATTTCCAATCTTGGCTAGGGTACGGTTCTCAATAACATTTTCACTACTCGATAATGCAAAAAAAGGCATTCAAGATCAATCTTAGGCTATAAATCTGTCAAGCAAGAAAAAGGGATAAAAAAAACTACTAGGTCTAGCCTTGGTAAAGGCATTTTATCCCCCCCCCCCTCACGGCAACCCAGCATATAAATATGCTTAATAGTACTGAATAAATATGTCAAGAAGGCAGGTTCGGTTACTCTGAATTACACGCGCAGTCTTTCTGGAACCAGGAACTGTTCCCTTCCCCGCCACACCCCAATTATGAGTCACCTCCCAAGCAAGAAAGGCAGAAAGATCCCTATAACAACTTCAATTTACAGCAAAACAGAATTGTATAGCCTGAGTTCTATTTTGTCTTTTGTTTCCAACTTGTATGGCTACCTCTATTTTAATCTGCTCACACCTCTTTATAATCCCTGTCTCTTTTTTTGCAAAAACTACTCTTTTTAGCTTTGGCTGATTTTTCGTTTATTAATTTTATTTTGTATATCGCTGTTTTTTTTTTTGTTTTTTGTTGTTTTTTTTGGGGGGGGGGGGGAAACAAGAATCTATAATTGAAATTGGATCTAAAAACGTATCTTGAAATTTCATGATTATGGCAACAACAACAAAATCATGACCCCCCCCCCTCCCATACAATAAAATAAAAACAAGCAATAACTTTATTGAAAAATAACCTTCCCAAAAGGTTATGTGGTAAGATAGAAAAAGGCAGGGGTGTCAGTTCACGAAAAAGTATGGGAAGAAAAATTATTTTTCAAAATTTAAGGGGGGAGTACAATTTTTTGGTTTATTTCGATTATTTGAAGAGACCAATAAAATTTATTTTTCATAATTTAGGGCAAGATCTAGCGGATAAATTGCCCTCTTCCTCGTTCCCGACTAATTGACGTCCCTGGAAGGGGGGCATTTTATACTTCCCTTGGGTAATCATAGTTTACCGTTGGTGATTATATGGTAATACACGATAATTCTGGTGATAGATTGTTTTATAGAGGTTCCCAACCACTAAATTTAACCCCTAACCTCATTAAATGCGTTGGATGACAAAGAGCACAATCAAATATCAATCTAATAAATTAGTCATTTAAGAGCACAATCAAATATATAAAAAGAGTACAAGTCTTACGTGAAGGAGGGGCCTTTAACTGATTGTTCCAAACTACTACAATATGTACCAGAGAAGGGGTAGCAGCTAAACTTCTGATTATTGCGTACAAGCTCTCCAACCGATTATATGTGAGTACTACCGCAGTAAATCCTTGAGATTTTGGTGGAGCCATTGGCAGAATGAAAGCATTCGGGTTAGACATCTAAACATACAATATAAGAATAATGACACATGTTCAAATTATAAAATATACTTGCTTTAATGAATTTATATAATTTTAGTGGAAATATAATAAAATTATGATGGTAGTAAGTAGTAAGTAACTATGACGGCACTAGACCGTTGAGGTTCAAACCGGCGGTGCTGATCTCCGTTTCGTGGCCCTCAGCCAGGAAGTGCAATAGGGGGCTGGAGGCCAGCCATCCTGTGCTTTAACACAATCTTCCTGCTTACCTTCCCCAGATTTTTCCAGGTACCCATTTAGAGCTGGGTCGACTCTGGCTAAGCAGACAGGGTTACACCAATGACCCGCGTCCCAAACCCAAATAACTGGCCACGCCAGGGATCAAACCCGTGCCCCTTGGCACAAAGAATTCTCAACCCCGCGCACGTCCACTTAGCCAGGACGGCTAATTATGATGATAGTGATAATTTTAATATGATTATATATTTTTATTGTTATTAGTACAACAAGAACGACTACTACTACAACCTGAAAACTCAGAGGAGCGCCAAGCCACTTAAGGCCAACCCTGCTCCTTCTCCACCTCAATCTGTTTAGAGCTTCAATATAGACTCCCTCCAATGATGTTCTTGTCTCCGTAAAATAAAAAATCCTTTTCCCATCCTATCCACGGACGTCCTGCTTCTAGGTTTTCAAAAAAGCACTATTTTGGAAACAGTATTTTAAACAGTGTGCCGTTTGAAAAATGTGCTTCTCTCCCGCTTTCTAGGGCTACAATCAGACTTTCTATGGCTCTAGGCTCATATACGCTCCTTCTCCACCTCAATATGTTTAGAGGTTCACTCTTTACTCCCTCTAATGATGTTCTTACCTCGCTAAAAAAAATAAAAATAAAGACCTTTTCCCATTCCATCCACGGACGTCCTGGTTACAGGTTTTCGAAAAAGAACTGTTTCGGAAACAGTACTTCAAACAGTAAGCTGTACGAAAAATATGGTTCTGTCCTATTTTCCAAGGCTATAATCAAGCTTTCTAGGGCTGTGAACTCAAATACCACCTCTTGGTGTTAAGAGTTTCGCTCTTTACTCCCTCCAATGATGTTCTTATCTCTCTTTAAAAAAAAAATCACGACCTTTTTCCATCCAATCCAACAACGTCTTACTTACATGTTTTGAAAACAGTATTTCAAGCAGTAGGATGTGCGAAAAATTTGGTTCTGTCCCACTTTCTAGGGCTATAGGCTCAAACACGCTCCTCCTCCACCTCAATCTTTTTAGAGCCTCACTCTTTGCTCCTCCCCCCCCCCTCAATGATGTTCTTATTCCCCAAATAAAGACATTTTCTCATCCTATTCACGGAAGTCCTGCTTAAATGTTAAAGAAGTCCTGCTCCACCAAAATGTCAAGGATTTCCGCTGATCTCTGTTTCGTGCCCCTCAGCCAGGAAGTGCAATGGGGGGCTGGAGGCCAGCCATCCTGTGCGTTAACACACCCTTCCTGCTTACCTTCCCCAGATTTCTTCAGGTACCCATTTAGAGCTGGGTCGACTCTGGCTAAGCAGACAGGGTTACACCAATGACCCGCGTCCCAGACTCAAAAAAGTGGCCACGCCAGGGATCGAACCCGTGCCCCTTGGCACAAAGAATTATCAACCTCACGCACGTCGACTTAGCCAGGATGGCTAATTATGATGATAGTGATAATTTTAATATGATTATATATTTCTATTGTTATTAGTACAACAAGAACGACTACTACTACAACCTGAAAACTCAGAGGAGCGCCAAGCCACTTAAGGCCAACCCTGCTCCTTCTCCACCTCAATCTGTTTAGAGCTTCAATCTATACTCCCTTCAATGATGTTCTTGTCTCCGTAAAATAAAAAAATCCTTTTCCCATCCTATCCACGGACGTCCTGCTTCTAGGTTTTCAAAAAAGCACTATTTTGGAAACAGTATTTTAAACAGTGTGCCGTTCGAAAAATGTGCTTCTCTCCCACTTTCTAGGGCTATAATCAGGCTTTCTATGGCTATAGGCTCATATACGCTCCTTCTCCACCTCAATATGTTTAGAGGTTCACTCTTTACTCCCTCTAATGATGTTCTTACCTCGCTAAAAAACAAAAAAATAAAGACCTTTTCCCATTCCAACCACGGACGTCCTGCTTACAGGTTTTCGAAAAAGAACTGTTTCGGAAACAGTACTTCAAACAGTAAGCTGTACGAAAAATATGGTTCTGTCCTATTTTCCAGGGCTATAATCAAGCTTTCTAGGGCTGTGAACTCAAATACCACCTCAAAGTGTTAAGAGTTTCGCTCTTTACTCCCTCCAATGATGTTCTTATCTCTCTTTAAAAAAAAAATCACGACCTTTTTCCATCCAATCCAACGACGTCTTACTTACATGTTTTGAAAACAGTATTTCAAGCAGTAGGCTGTACGAAAAATTTGTTTCTGTCCCATTTTCTAGGGCAATAGGCTCCTCCTCCACCTCTGTTTTTTTATAGCTTCACTCTTTGCTCCTCCCCCCCCTCAATGATGTTCTTATTTTCCAAAAAAAGACATTTTCCCATCCTATTCACGGAAGTCCTGCTTAAAAGTTTCCAAA
>NC_142809.1:596267-606267 GCF_049724085.1 Artemia sp. Qi Xiang Cuo | reverse complement strand
ATTGCAATAATGGTAATTCATATTTATCTGGCGATTCATTTTCACACAGAAAACAGCCACTCTTAATAAGAAGAAGCTATAAATTATTTGGTAATCATTATGACTAATTGTAATTAATACGAATGTTATTAATGTATTGCAATTCTACTTGGTAAAAACTCTTCAAAATGACATATATATCTGGCAGCTGATGTTCACACAAAAGAACAGCAGCCTTAAAAAAAAGAGGAAGAAGCAGTTAATTATAGGCCATTAATTTATTGAATTAAAATTATATATTGTAATATTTAAATTGTCAATATCATTAATTGCAATAATAGTAATTCATATTTAACTGGCGATTCATTTTCACAGAGAAAACAGCCGCTCTTAATAAGAAGAAGTTATCAATTATTTGGTAATCAATATGACTAATTGTAAATAATATGAATATTACTAACGTATTGAAATTCTACTTGGTTAAAACACTTTAAAATGAAATATATATCTGGCAGTTGATGTTAATAAAAAAAAAACAGCAGTAATAGAGAAAAGGAGGAACCATACAGAAAAAGCAGCCATAGAAAAAAGAATACAAGAAAAGCAGCCATAGAAAAAAGAATACAAGAAAAGCAGCCATAGAAAAAAGTAGTTAATTATATGCCATTAATTTAAATAATTGAAATTATTGATAGAAATATTTATATTCTCAATAACATTATTTGCAATAATAGTAATTCATATTTATCTGGCGATTGATTTTCACTCAGAAAACAGCCGCACTTAATAAGAAGAAGTTATCAATTATTTGGTAATCAATATGACTAATTGTAATTAATATGAATGTGATTAGCGTATTGCAATTCTACTTGGTTAAAACTCTTCAAAATGAAATATATATCTGGCAGTTGATGTTCATAAAAAAAAAACAGCAGTAATAGAGAAAAGTAAGGAACCATACAGAAAAAGCAGCCATAGAAAAAAGAATACAAGAAAAGCAGCCATAGAAAAAAGAATACAAGAAAAGCAGCCATAGAAAAAAGTAGTTTATTATATGCCATTAATTTAATTTATTCAAATTATTGATTGAAATATTTATATTGTCAATAACATTAATTGCGATAATAGTAATTCATATGTACCTGGCGATTGATTTTCACACAGAAAACAGCCACTCTTAATAATAAGAAGCTATAAATTATTTGGTAATCAATATGACTAATTGTAATTAATACGAATGTTATTAATGTATTGCAATTCTACTTGGTAAAAACTCTTCAAAATGACATATATATCTGGCAGCTGATGTTCACACAAAAGAACAGCAGCCTTAAAAAAAGAGGAAGAAGCAGTTAATTATAGGCCATTAATTTATTGAATTAAAATTATATATTGAAATATTTATATTCTCAATAACATTATTTGCAATAATAGTAATTGATATTTATCTGGCGATTGATTTTCACTTAGAAAACAGCCACACTTAATAAGAAGAAGCTATAAATTATTTGGTAATCAATATGACTAATTGTAAATAATATGAATTTTACTAACGTATTGCAATTCTACTTGGTTAAAACACTTTAAAATGACATAAGATATCTGGCAATTGATGTTCATACAAAAGAACAGCAGCCCTAGAATATTTATATTGTCAATAACACTAATTGCAATAATGGTAATTCATATTTATCTGGTGATTCATTTTCACACAGAAAACAGCCGCTCTTATTAAGAAGAAGCTATCAATTATTTAGTAATCAATATGACTAATTGTAATTAATACGAATGTTATTAATGTATTGCAATTCTACTTGGTAAAAACTCTTCAAAATGAAATAATAATAATAATTATTTAATTACCCACCATCTACAAAAAGATTATAGTGGAGCACAACAAAAAAAGAAAAAGGAAACCAACTTCAAAAGAAAAATAAAACAAAAAATAAAGATACAAAATTCAAACAAATGCAGCTGAAAAACGACGTCTCATCAATCTGACTTTGAACACTGAATTGTCCCGAATGGTCGACCAGTGCTTGGATGGCTCCGTAAGTCCATATTTTTCCAGTCGAGAATTCCGGTATCGCTTGGATATATACAGTAAAAATTTTGCATACTTATAGTAGTACTTTCAGATTTTTTCACAGTCTGTCACAGTCAGGACATGGGATGCACCGGCAAGGTAGATTACATGTGGCTGGCAAACTGAACGATAAATTGAGGCTAGAGATTTCCTGGAGTAGCGTCCACGATTTGGCACTAAATTTTGCTTGATGATGGATTGCCTGGTTTTACCGACTGTTTCTGCAATCATGATACCAAGATATCGTAGCTCAGACACTGCAGGGACTGCATGATTACCGAGGGTCACAGATTCACTTCTAGGTGCGTTCAAGGTTAAAAACTCGCACTTCTCTATATTAACAGAGAGCCCGATAGAAAGAAAGTCACTGTGGAGTCGACTCAGGTTATCTTGTAAGTCAGCTTTCGATCTTCTGAGCAGAAGGACGTCGTCAGCGTATGCAAGGTAAGACAGGTCGGTACCGTGAAGTAGAAGGGAGGGCGAGATGAGGTCCAGAATCTTGGAAATAGCATGTTTGAAAATGAGAGGACTAAGAACGCTCCCTTGCCTCCCGCCTCTTTTGATTTTGGTGGGATCTGATGTTCTATCTTTCCATTTGGCAGAAACTATTAAATTTTTGTACCAGAATTTCAATGTTTTCACTATGCTCGCACTTACACCACTCAGCAGTAAAGCATTCATTGCTTGCATGTGGTTGACGCTGTCGAACGCTTTTGAAATATCTATAGTACACATGTAGAGAGGCGACTTGTTTCTCTCTGAGTTCATAAGTACGTTAGCAAGAACGCGATGAGCCTCTGGACAACCGAGACCTTTCTGGAAGCCAAGTTGATTATCCCCGAAATCTCCAGTATCTAGCTCAGAGAAGATCAATACTCAAACACTGTGCTCAGGATGCAAGGGACTGTTATGGGTCTGTAAGAATTACAGTCATTGGGATCTTTTCCTTTCTTGGCGATGGAAGTGATGACTCCTTTCAGGAAATTGTTTGGTACAAAACCCCTGGTGATGCACATCTGGAAGATAAGCTGAAGGTAGAAATAGAAACTTTCAGGTAAGTGCTTGAGATGTTTTGTTGTGAGACCGTCGCCATCTATCCCATTTTTTCCTTTGGAAAGTGCCTTTTTGACCACGATTTGGATCTTTTCCAGGGATATGGGAACAACAAAGCGCTGTCCCGAGAAGCACGCAAGCTGGCTGGTGACTTTCTTTCCATACTGGTTGGTTATGGTAAGATTCTCGTCTCCGTATACCGAAGTATAGTAAGAGTGCCAGTCATGCAGTGTCAGGGAAGTATTAGGTGCACGGTCGTCCGGTCTAATTAGACTTCGCCATGATTTCTTGTTCTCAGTGAACTGTTGCCCGATAATACGGTACTTTTTCATCTCAGCTTTGTATTTGCGTTTTGTACTCCGTTTCAGCTCGAATACAGTCCCGCGTAACGGTCTTCCGCAAGCAATCCAAATGTTTAGCCACATTTTAGCACGTCGTTTAGCCGTCTGGAGTTCGATGGATTTGGACCAAATCGGATTCTCTGTCCCCAATTTTGACTCTTCTTGTAGGAACCGCTTTCGATTCGGCAGCTTTTAGAGCGTGGGTAACTTGATGATAGTAAGTGTTGAGTTAAATAGAGGCTGCCATGTTGGAAGGACCAGTACAGAGTAGTTGAAACGGAACTTTTATGCAACTAAGGACCGAAGCAACCGTGGCAATATATAGGGCAATATCACACTTCTGCCAGTTTTGCTTGTAGACCCACCTTCTGGAACACACAACTGGGAGACCAGGGATGGATGTGGACGAAAGTACATGGTCAATATTTGACGTATGACCACCAGTATGGGTGTACGTAAAATCCAGGGACTTCGGCCAGATATTGTAAGAGTAGGGTCGCAGTTGAGGTCCCTGGCTATTAGCCACTTACTCCCACTACGATCAAGAGACTCCAAATGTCGTCCAAGGGCATCTGCTGCTTTTGAGAATTTCGTTAGAGAGACAGCATTGTTGTAGTTAGTGAGCATGTATACATTGATGAACTCGATTCCCTCAGCAGAGACACATAACAGATTACTACTTCTAATCGACGACTTAGCCGATAGTTCCTTCCTAGCGTATATTGCCAGGCCTCCAGACGGACGCCCTGCCGTAGATCTTGTGGGTTGTATGAAGACATCGTGAGACTGGGATCTGTTTAGGAAGTTTGTATTCAGTCCAGAAAGCATATGCTCCTGGATAAACATTACGTCATATTCTGGCAGTTGATGTTCATAAAAAAGAACAGCAGCCATAGAAAAAAGGAGAAAGAAGCAGTTAATTATAGGCCATTAATTTATTTAATTAAAATTATTGATTGTAATATTTAAATTGTCAATATGATTAATTGCAATAATAGTAATTCATATTTATCTGGCGATTCATTTTCACACAGAAAACAGCCGCTCTTAATAAGAAGAAGTTATCAATTATTTGGTAATCAATATGACTATTTGTAATTAATATGAATATTACTAACGTATTGCAATTCTACTTGATTAAAACTCTTCAAAATGAAATATATATCTGGCAGTTGATGTTCATAAAAAAGAACATCAACCATAGAAAAAAGGAGGAAGAAGCAGTTAATTATAGGCCATTAATTTATTTAATTAAAATTATTAATAGGCCATTAGTTTATTTAATTAAAATTATTGACTGTAATATTTATATTGTCAATATCATTAATTGCAACAATAGTAATTCATATTTATCTGGCGATTCATTTTCACACAGAAAACATTTATTTAATTAAAATTATTGATTATAATATTTACATTGTCAATATTTTCACACAGAAAACAGCCGCTCTTAATAAGAAGAAGTCATCAATTATTTGGTAATCAATATGACTAATTGTAATTAATATGAATGTGATTAGCGTATTGCAATTCTACTTGGTTAAAATTCGTTAAAAATGAAATATATATCTGGCAGTTGATGTTCATAAAAAAGAACAGCAGCCATAGAAAAAAAGAGGAAGAAGCAGTTAATTATAGGCAATTAATTTATTTAATTAAACTTATTGATTGTAATATTTACATTTTCAATATCATTAATTGCAATAATAGTAATTCACATTTATCTGGCAATTCATTCTCACACAGAAAACAGCCGCTCTTAATAAGAAGAAGTTATCAATTATTTGGTAATCGATATGACTAACTGCAATTAATATGAATATTAATAATGTATTGCAATTCTGCTTGTTGAAACTCTTCAAAATGACAAATATATCTGGCAGTTGATGTTCGTAAAAAATAACAGCAGCCATAGAAAAAAGGAGGAAGAAGCAGTTAATTATAGGCCATTAATTTATTTAATTAAAATTATTGACTGTAATATTTACATTGTCAATATCATTAATTGCAATAATAGTAATTCATATTTATCTGGCGATTCATTTTCACACAGAAAACATTTATTTAATTAAAATTATTGATCATAATATTTACATTGTCAATATCATTAATTGCAATAATAGTAATTCACATTTATCTGGCAATTCATTCTCACACAGAAAACAGCCGCTCTTAATAAGAAGAAGTTATCAATTATTTGGTAATCAATATGACTAATTGTAAATAATATGAATATTACTAACGTATTGCAATTCTACTTGATTAAAACTCTTCAAAATGAAATATATATCTGGCAGTTGATGTTCATAAAAAAGAACAGCAGCCATAGAAAAAAGGAGGAAGAAGCAGTTAATTATAGGCCATTAATTTATTTAATTAAAATTATTGACTGTAATATTTACATTGTCAATATCATTAATTGCAATAATAGTAATTCATATTTATCTGGCGATTCATTTTCACACAGAAAACATTTATTTAATTAAAATTATTGATTGTAATATTTACATTGTCAATATCATTAATTGCAATAAGAGTAATTCATATTTATCTGGCGATTCATTTTCACACAGAAAACATTTATTTAATTAAAATTATTGATTGTAATATTTATATTGTCAATATCATTAATTGCAATAATAGTAATTCATATTTATCTGGCGATTCTTTTTCACACAGAAAACAGCCGCTCTTAATAAGAAGAAGTTATCAATTATTTGGTAATCAATATGACTAATTGTAATTAATATGAATGTGATTAGCGTATTGCAATTCTTCTTGGTTAAAACTCGTTAAAAATGAAATATATATCTGGCAGTTGATGTTCATAAAAAAGAACAGCAGCCATAGAAAAAAAGGAGTAAGAAGCAGTTAATTATATGCCATTAATTTATTTAATTAAACTTATTGATTGAAATATTTATATTTTCAATACCATTAATTGCAATAATAGTAATTCATTTTCATCTAGCGATTGATTTTCACACAGAAAATAGCCGCTCTTAATAAGAAGAAGCTATCAATTATTTGGTAATCAATATGACTAATTGTAATTAATATGAATATTATTAGCGTCTTGCAATTCTACTTGGTTAAAACTCGTTAAAAATGAAATATATATCTGGCAGTTGATGTTCATAAAAAAGAACATCAACCATAGAAAAAAGGAGGAAGAAGCAGTTAATTATAGATCATTAATTTATTTAATTAAACTTATTGATTGAAATATTTATATTGTCAATAACACTAATTGCAATAATGGTAATTCATTTGTACCTGGTAATTGATTTTCACACAGAAAACAGCCGCTCTTAATAAAAAGAAGTAATCAATTATTTGGTAATCAATATGATTAATTATAATTAATATGAATGTGATTAGCGTATTGCAATTCTACTTGGTTAAAACTCTTCAAAATGAAATATATATCTGGCAGTTGATGTTCATAAAAAAGAACAGCAGCCATAGAAAAATGGAGGAAGAAGCAGTTAATTATAGGTCATTAATTTATTTAATTAAACTTATTGATTGTAATATTTACATTTTCAATATCATTAATTGCAATAATAGTAATTCATATTTATCTGGCGATTCATTTTCACACAGAAAAACAGCCGCTCTTAATAAGAAGAAGTTATCAATTATTTGGTAATCAATATGACTAATTGTAATTAATATGAATGTTATTAACGTATTGCAATTCTACTTGGTTAAAACTCTTCAAAATGAAATATATATCTGGCAGTTGATGTTCATAAAAAAGAACATCAACCATAGAAAAATGGAGGAAGAAGCAGTTAATTATAGGTCATTAATTTATTTAATTAAACTTATTGATTGTAATATTTACATTTTCAATATCATTAATTGCAATAATAGTAATTCATATTTATCTGGCGATTCTTTTTCACACAGAAAACAGCCGCTCTTAATAAGAAGAAGTTATCAATTATTTGGTAATCAATATGACTAATTGTAATTAATATGAATGTTATTAACGTATTGCAATTCTACTTGGTTAAAACTCGTTAAAAATGAAATATATATCTGGCAGTTGATGTTCATAAAAAGAACAGAAGCCACAGAAAAAAAGGAGAAAGAAGCAGTTAATTATATGCTATTAATTTAATTAATTAAAATTATTGATTGAAATATTTACATTGTCAATATCACTAATTGCAATAATAGTAATTCATATTTATCTGGTGATTCATTTTCACACAGAAAACAGCCGCTCTTATTAAGAAGAAGCTATCAATTATTTGTATCAGTTATCATTCGTTGTTCAAAGCGAAAGGACCTGTGTGTGATTTGTATTACATTACCTGTTACCTACAAAAGCTCAGTGACCTATTGAATGAAATTGGATATGATTTGTTGGACATAATTAATGAATAATGAACTTGATATTGAATGAAATTGGATCCAATTTTTGGATATTTGGACTGATGTACCGATCATAAGGTGATTCATAAGCTCACGTTGACCTACCTATTCAAAGTTAAGTGTAGTTTTTGCCTTTTTGATAATACATTTCAATGGTTCAGTTCGAAAAGGATGCTGTTGTTCTAGCAAAATTCAGAAGTTATCCACCATGGCCCTGCCGAGTGTTGGACATAATTAAGGCCAAGAACAATAAAATATCTTACGTTGTATTTTGTTACGGAAGCCATGAAATCGCGACAACAACAGCCTCACAGCTTTCGAATTTTGTTAGCATTTCAAAGGAGGCTAAGAAGAAAAATGAATTAGGCGTTGCGAACGCTTTTGTGGAATTAGCTGATTTTCCTCATAAGCATCTTGAGATTAGTGGTTTGAGTTTACCAGATACATCGGTGAATTCAGTAAACTCTTTTTTATCGGACTTGGACACACTTAAATCATATATCGGTAATGATATTTAAAAAGATTTTTTTAAAAAAGTTGTATTTAAAAATCGTGCGGATATGGTTGACTATGGCTTCTCAGTTTCACGACTCTATACTCGTTCAGTATTCGACTAAGTTTAATGAGATTAAAAACAAACTACGGGCTCTTCAAAACACAAACCTAGCCCTGGAAAATAGGGTTGAACAGCTTGAAGCACGTCTTGATGATATAGAGCAGGAAAAACCACTGAATCAGCTCGTATTTCATGGTGTTGACCACAGTGGGGGTATTCCCATCTCTGAGTGTGTATTAAATGTGATTACAGATAAAATACAAATTTCTGATTTTTCTTCGACCGGAATAGTTTTTGCATTTAAATTTCGAGCAAATTATACTAATTCGGACACCATTCTAAATGCAAAAAAGCGTCCTTTGTCTGTGTTGGTTACGTTCAAGTCTGCTGAAATTGCAAGAAAAGTGCTTGCATGTAAGTCAAAGCTTGCTCGGTCGGGAATTTTTGTCACCGAGTACCTAACATCAAAAAAGAAACAGATTCTTGACTTGGCTAAGAGTAAGCTTGGAAACAGAAATGTTTGGTCGAATAACGGGAAAATTTTTGAAAAAAACTCAGTGGGAGGGATCTGTAAAATTCGAGCTATGGCTGAAGTGGTTCGTCTGCCGACTCTGACCATATAATTTTGTGTTGTGTAAATTGTGTTGTTGAATTACTTGTAAGCTTGTTTTACCTTTTTTATTTTATAGCAAAATTTTCAGTTCCTTTCACTTTTTTTTTTTTTTTTTTTTTTTTTTTTTTTTTTCCTTCTTCTTTCTGCCTATCAGTATGTTTTTTTTTTTTGTCGTAAAGGTAGTCACCCTCTTCAATGAGTGAGAATATATATATTATGACCCTTTGAATGAATTTGAAAAAAACACGGTTTATTCTTGGAAGCCAAGCTCGTGACAGACTTGCGGGGGATGATGAATGCCTAGATAACTTTTCGTTGAATTGTCGCCCAAGTAATTATGTGAATCCGAAAAATCTTTATGAGTATTCAAATCCTGCGAGTGCAGAAAGAGCGGTCGTTTTCTGGAATTGTCAAGGTCTAAGAACGGCATATTCTTCTTTATGTGAGATTTTAAGTTTGCTAGATAAGAAACCGTGTATTGTAGACCTTTGTGAAACATTTGTTTCTAGCAAGTCACTGCCATGGGATTTTTCTTTCCCAGGATATATTTGCGAGCGAAGAGAACGGACAACCATGGAGCGGGGCGGTCTAGGCCTTTTGATTAATGAAGGTACCCAATATTGGGTTAGGGATGACCTTCCCCTGTGGCTTGAAGGTAGGTTCGAAACACTTTTCATTGAAATAAAAAATGAAGGGGAAAGGAACTTGATTTTGGGATTAATTTACAAAAATCCATCATGTGATATTAGTTTTTTTTGATGAATTTGAACCATTGTTAGATAGAATTAATAATGAAAATAAAAACAAATCCACGATTGGAGATTTTAATATAGATTTATTAAAACGAACGAATAGCTCAAATTTTGTTAATATGATGGTATCACATGACAGTTTTCCTCTTGTGACTATTCCAACTCGGATTTCGCATCTCTCGGCATCTTTAATTGATAATTTTTTCGTTAATGGTGGATTGTTGCAGCTCTTCT
>NC_142809.1:577860-596244 GCF_049724085.1 Artemia sp. Qi Xiang Cuo | reverse complement strand
TTTTGATAAAAATTATGAATAAAAATTTGAACTAAGAAGTTTAATTTTTTCCTAATGCCTTTTGCCTATATCTATTTTGTCATCTTTAAAACAGTTACAACTGATGACATCGATATTGATTGTTTTTTATGCTCTCTAGGGTTCTTAAGAAGATTTCTGGTATTAAAAACTGGTTTTTAATAACAATTTAAAAAAAATGCATTTTAAAGTTTGTGGTTAAGTGACGTGTTGAGTTCATTAAACCTAACAAAAAATAAAACTAATCTTAAAATTTTTTGGCATTTTTTTAGTTTGAATTAAAAAGTTAAAATTGTTACCCAAATACTGTAAATATTTTTGCAATTTACATAATAAGTTTATTGATTCTGAACTGACAACTAAATACATAATTTTTCAATTTTCCGCCAAAACAAGTTTGGTTCAAGGAGACAATTAGAAATTTGAACTCAAAGACAGAATAAAACTATCTTACATTTAATTCACATACACTCACAAAAACTTTTTATAAATAAATTCTGGCTCAAAATTCGTACTGATTTGGCCCCCTAGGACAATCCTACGAAAGAGGCATTAAATAACACTGTTAATAACATCAAAGAGTAGTGGTCCTCCATTTTCCAACCAGCATAACAAAAATTATAAAATTTGCAATTTCAGTTAATGCTGGGTGGCACATGAAGGGCCGCCACTATGTGATGTTATTAGCAGTGTTAGTTAATGTTTTCTCAATAGGATTCGCCTAGGAGGCCTAATCAGTATGAATAAAGAGCCATACTTTATTTTTAAAAAGTATTTGTGAGTAGATTTAAATTAAATATTAAGATAATTTTATTCCATCTCTGAGTTCAAATTTATAATTGTCTCCTCGAACCAAACTTTTTTTGTTCGTAAATGCGAACCTAAAGTACGTATCTCTATAACGTTGCGCTATGTTTTTATGTTGAAAAACAGTTTCAAAAAAATTATGTATTTTAATTGCCAGTTCAGTATCAATAAAGTTAATATGTAAACTGCAAAAATATTTACAATGTCTGAGTAGCTGCTTTGTCTTTTTAATTCAAACTTAAAATTTTAAAAATAGTTTTATTTTTTGTTAGGTTTAATGAATTCGACATTTCATTTATTACTAAATCTTTGAATCTAATTCAAAATGGCAAATGTTACAAAGAAAATACTGGTCAAAGGACAACTAGATTATCAAAGGGTAGAAGAGCAATTTCTGCTTCACAGTTCTAATAATTTGAAAGAAGCTGAAAATATAAAAAGAATAATTGAAGCTACAAACATAACCTTAACCAAGAAGTTCCGTGAAAAGGAATTTGAATTCCATGATAAATATGGGTCTTCACCTTCAAATGCAAGATCCATTATGGCCTTCCATGGAACAAGAAACCTTGAAGCTATAGACTCAATTCTTGAGTCTTTTTGTTCCATGGAAGGCCATAATGGATCTTGTATTTGAATGTGAAGACCCATATTTATCATGTAATTCTAATTCCTTTTCACGGAACTTCTTGGTTAAGGTTATGTTTGTAACTTCAATTATTCTTTTTATATTTTCAGCTTCTTTCAAATTATTAGAACTGTGAAGCAGAAATTGCTCTTGTACCTTTTGATAATCTAGTTGTCCTTTGACCAGTATTTTCTTTGTAACGTTTGCCATTTTGAATTAGATTCAAAGATTTAGTAATAAAATGAAGTGTCGAGTTCATTAAACCTAACAAAAAATGAAACTATTTTTTAAAATTTTAAGTTTGAATTAAAAAGACAAAACAGCTACTCAGACATTGTAAATATTTTTGCAGTTTATATATAAACTTTATTGATTCTGAACTGGCAATTAAAATACAAAATTTTTTTGAAACTGTTTTTCAACATAAAAACATAGCACAACGTTATAGAGATACGTACTTTAGGTTCACATTTACGAACAAAAAAAGTTTGGTTCGAGGAGACAATTATAAATTTGAACTCAGAGATGGAATAAAATTATCTTGATATTTAATTTAAATCTACTCACAAATACTTTTTAAAAATAAAGTATGGCTCTTTATTCATACTGATTAGGCCTCCTAGGCGAATCCGATTGAGAAAACATTAACTAACACTGTTAATAACATCAAATAGTGGCGGCCCTCCATGTGCCACCCATCATTAACTGAAATTGCAAATTTTATAATTTTCGTTTATGCTGGTTGGCAAATCGAGGACCAATACTCTGTGATGTTATTAACAGTGTTATTTAATGCCTCTTTAGTAGGGTTGTCCTAGGGGGCCAAATCAGTATGAATTTTGAGCCAGAATTTATTTATAAAAAGTATTTGTGAGTGTATATGAATTAAATGTAAGATAGTTTTATTCTGTCTTTGAGTTCAAATTTATAATTGTCTCTTGGAACCAAACTTTTTTTGGCGGAAATACGAAAAATTATGTATTTTAGTCGTCAGTTCAGAATCAATAAACTTATTATGTAAATTGCAAAAATATTTACAATATTTGGGTAACAATTTTAACGTTTTAATTCAAACTAAAAAAATGCCAAAAAATTTTAAGATTAGTTTTATTTTTTGTTAGGTTTAATGAACTCAACACGTCACTTAACCACTTAATCTTTACATTTAAATTTAAATACTGATCTATCAAATATATAATTTAAGTGACATATCGTTGCACGATTGTGCCGAGAAAGGAAGATTAGCTTTATGTAAGCTGCTGATTTCAAATGGGGCTAATGTGAATGCTACCAATTCATTGGGCAACACACCGTTACACTTAGCAACTAAAGGAAAATTGAGTATTTGTAATCTGTTGATTTCAAATGGTGCCAACGTAAATGCCTTAAACAAATGGAATCAAACCCCGTTACTCTATGGTGCTGAGCGAGGAAAAATAGCCATTTGTAGGCTGTTGATTTCAAGTGGTGCCGATATAAATGCCTCCGATCGTTGGAATAACACAGCCTTACATTTGTATGCACAGCAAGGAAAGGTTGATATTTGTAGGTTGCTTGTTTCAAATGGTGCCAGCATAAATTCTGTAAATCTTGTAAATGACACACCTTTACATGCGGCTACTTATTCCAAAAAAGATCTGATTTGAATCTTCATGAATCCTTTTCTGATCTTAGAAATTTTGACTCTGTTTTTCCGATGTCAAAGGATGCTAAAGATGGACAATTAACTGTTTGTAAGCTGCTCATTTCAAACGGTGCCAGGGTACATGCCCTAAGCAAAGACAATGAAACTCCATTAGACATTGCTGCCTCGCTAGGAAAAGTAGATATTTGTAAGCTGCTGATTTCTTGTGGCACCAATATAAAGTCCTTAAACAATGTTTATAAATGGGATTCAAGACCGTTACACGATGCTGCTGAAAGAGGACTCATAGATATTTGTGAGGTACTGATAAATAATGGTGCCGATATAGATTTACTTAATCCGGCTGGTGACACACCGCTACACTGTGCTGCTTATCATGGAAAAGTAAATGTTTGTAAGCTACTGATTTCAAAGGGTGCCAATATAAATGCTCTCAATATGGCGAATATGACACCATTATTACGTTCTGTCTCTTTTGGACAGGTTGATGTTTTCAGGCTTCTAATTGAAAATGGTGCCAATATAAATATTTCTGATGATGATAATAATACAATATTACACTTGGCTGCTAAAAAAGGTCTAGATTGTGTTTTTAAGCGAATGATTTCAAAGGGTGTAGATGTAAACTCTTTAAACTCTGAAAAGGAAACACCCTTAAGCCTAGCTTTTTCAAGAAAACATGTTGCCATAACTGAATATCTTCTTGAAAACAAAGCATTTTTAAGTCCATATGGAGGAGAGCATGAAAGGGATATATATATTTCAATGCTTACGTGGCTAGTAAAAGAGGTGAATTTAGAAATGGCAGTAACTAGAAAATGGTTTTTGAGACTATGTAGCCTTATCTTTAAAACCCATGACTTAAGTGTATTATCTCTGCAATCAATATGCCGCGATTCGATTACAAAAGATATCCAAATATGCAATGATATACAAAATCTTGATATTCCTAAAACAATGAAAAACTACCTAATATATAAAGAGGAACTTAGTATTTTGTTTGAAAAAAATACCTGTGCAAATATCTCATCTCAACTTCAAGTTTTCTAAAGCAATTATCTGTGCAGAAGTCTCATCTCCTATGAAAAAAAAATGAAAAATATCGCAAAACTGAAAAGCCAGATCAGTAGCCACTCTATCGTTAGCAGTACATTCTGTTAGTTACAATTTTTCAATAGCTATTTATTTTTTGAAACTCTATGGGTTGAAGCGGTAGCTAACAATCAAATAGTTCGTGGTGACTAACTGTATAGTAATAGTGACTCGTCTCAATAGTAAGCGAAAGCTTAAAATACGGTATTTTCATACCAATAGATGTATCAAAAGAATCGGTTTTTTTGGCTGATTTTAAATATGTAAATTTCATTATGTTTAATTTTACCCATCAAAAGTTACGAGCTTGAGAAAGTTTGCCTTATTTTCAAAAAAAGGTGAAAGCACCCTTTGAAAGTCCTAATCCTAATAAGAACCACACAATCAGATCCAGGATATTAGAGAATCTTACTGTAGTTGCCTCAAGCTCCTATCTGCAAAAATATGAAATTTTGTATGTTTGCCATAATATAGATCACAGATGGATGTTTATTATTTGTTTGTTTTTTCTCCAGGGTTGATCGTATTAATCCAGTGGTCCTAGAATGTCACGAAAGGATGCTTTCGAACGGAAATTAAGAGTATTAGTGCTCTTTTAAATAAAAAAAAATCGAATCACTTTTTACAAAAAAAAATATTTTTTATGTTTCCCCATACTGAAGTCTTTTCAAAGATATTTGATTTTTGAACCAATGCAGGATGGATCGGTAGCTAGCAACCTAGAAAGAGACGATCACGTCCAATGTTAAGAAATGTAATAACCTATCTTTCCTTAAAATAGTCATAAATCAAAACAAAAAGCACATCATTAGGAATTCTTTGTTTGAAACCCTTATATAGGAAACTTACTATATGTAAGCTGTATAACAACTTACCTTGTTGTTACTTGGCTGTAACAACAAGGAAAATATATTGGCTTGAAAATCAATAAAATTGGAAACTACTAAATCATTCTAAATGGACTAAATTGTTATCCCATGCCACAAGGAAAAAATAGTGTTGGAATGTATGTAGAACCTAACGGCATTTTTTTTTCTTTTCCAAAGATAGCTTGGAACTTGAACATCTTAGATCGTAGAATTCTTCAACGGCTCATTATTAAGGAAATTGCTGGATCTAGGGCAATTTTTCATTAAAAATGATTCTTTTTTGAAAAAAAGAATCAATTTTTACACTAAAAAGTATATGTCTCATATACAAAATTGATCAATGACCTCATAATAGGATAGTTCGTGGTAACGAACTGTACAGTAAAAGGGACTCGTCTCAATAGTAACTGGAAGTAAAAAACTGAATTTCGAAACCAATAGATACATAAAAAAATTGTATTTTTATGATAATTTTAAATGTATAAGGTTTTCCGGGTTGCAGCGGTAGCTAGCGCAGCCTAGTAGGAAGCGATTACGTCCAATGTTAAGAAATATAAAAACCCATAACTCATAAAACAAAATTCAGATCAAAACAAAAGGTACACCATTAGAACCGCCATGTCTGAAATCCTGTATAGGAAGCTTTCTGTCATTAGGCTTGAACAGCAAGGGAAATATATTGGCTTGAAAATCAAGAAAAGTGGCAGGTACTAGAGAATTCTGCCTTATCGGCTACTTTTTTTTCTTTCTTCTTTCCTTTCCACAGATAGCTTGGCACTAGAACATCGTAGAGAGTTGTTCAATGGCTCATTTTAAAGCAAATCTCTAGATCTACTGCCATTTGTAGTTAATTTTTTTTAAATGGAATCAATATTTTACGAAAAACTTTATTTTTTTTTGTACAATATTGATCAATGACGTCATAGTCGTTGGAGGTAATTTGTACGTAAAGGCTCGATCATCGAATATAGCTGAAAATAAGTAAAGGACAAGTATGCCTCCATATATTCACAGTGATGTCTATTTTTTTCCATTACATCTGTAAACTGTTTCAAAGTTTCCGGTCCATACCTTGGAAGCTTTTCATTAAACATGCAACAATTCTTTTGGATATTACTGTGAAGTTTTGCCAAAGCATTTCTAGCGAACTTTTCAACAGAATACACTCTTTCAGAGAGAATTTTAATCTGTAATTTTGAATAATTTTCGTAATCCCGGTAAAACTTTCGTAAAATGTTTCTCAATTTACAAAAATCAGCCTGCATTGTTGTCATCTTTTTGGACTTCTGAATTTAAATCTCAACTTTGTCCTTATGTGTTCTTTGCAGCTTGTGTAAACTACAAAAATGTCCATGGTATTAAAGCAATAGTTTGAATATTTCAATTCAAGCTAGAAAAATACCTTAAAAATTTTAAATTAGTTTTGTTTTTGGTTAGGTTCTAACTACCCGACGTGGGATTTAACATGTATTTCCAGACAAAAAATTTAATTTTTTTATATATTTTATTTTTCAGTTTAGAATCGCTAAAGTTATAATGTAAACTGCAAACTTATTTATGATATCTGAGCAATAATTTTAATCTTTTCATTCAAACTAACAAAATACCTGAAAATTAAAAAATTAGTTTTATTTTTTGTTAGGTTATTGGTACCTCATACGGGTCTTAAGAAATGTTTATTAGATAAGAAAATTAATTATTTTTTAGTAATAAGATGCCTTCTAAGCGATTTTTATGCAATGTGTTATTTCTGAAACGTCATGAAATAATAATCATTACGCCATGACGTCATGAAATAAAATCATTATGCCATGAGCTCATGATTACTATATAAAAGGTCACAACAAAACAATGGTTTCATTCAACTAATGGTTACATAATGGTTTCATCCAAGCAAGCTACACGCAAGTTAAAAAAACAGTACTACACAAAAACAGAGATAGCATCTTGAAAAGAGAAAAGAAAAGGTATTCAACCAACCAGGCGTATTGAGAAGTAAAAATTGAGAGAGCCAAACCAAACAGCATGGAGTGTTATCACAATGATGAAGATTATAGACATGCAAAAATTGATAGTGACAAACAGCGTTATTATAATGATGAAGTTTATAGTTAAATTAAGGCACGAACTGTAGCCCCTAGTAACTGCAGAAATAAAATAAATCCTTATATTTTCCGTACTGGGTATTGAACTCGAGCCAACTGGGTGAGAGTCAGCTATCCCAACTTGTTTTCCTGTTTGTAATCCGTTATAACATTAAAAGAGGATCTTTTGATTCGGGTTGCAGCGGTATAACAAAAGGATCGATACAGATCGATACTATTTTTAGTATTGGAAAATAACAAAAACTCCTTTACTTTTAAGTAAAGGATTTATAAAATAATTCTTAACTCCTAAAAAAAAGAGTGAGATCAAAACAAGAAGTACCCTAGTAGAACCGCCTTGTTCAATAGCCCTATATAGAAAACTTACTGTCCCTTGGCTTGAACAGCAAGGAAAATATATTGGTTTAAAAATCAAGAAAAGTTGCTGCAACCAGGATGCTCTGCGTCAAGGGCATGTTTTTTTCCTTATCTAGCTTGGCACTGGAAAATCACAGAAATTTGTTTTATGGCTCCTTTTAAAGAAAATTAACGTATTTAAAAATCTTTTAAATACGTTTTCATAATCTTACGTCTTTACGACCTGTTCTCATAATCTTAGGTTGTAACCTTATATTTATTCTTAAGAGATGAGGTTAGTCATGGCGGCCGAACATGGTAGAGAGCTGTTCAATGGCTCATTTTAAAGGAGATTAATTTGGTTAAAAACCTTTTGTAACTAAAACAAATTATTTTTAAAACAGAATACATTTTTCAACTAGAAGCAGCATTTTTTATGTCTTTTCATACTGCGGTCTTTTCAAAGATATTTGATTTTTTAAGCAATCAAACAGTTTTTGGTAAAGTCATATTAAAACTTTATAATCCATAGATAGCTTGGCACTAGAACATCGTAGAGAGTTGTTCAATGGCTGATTTTAAAGGAATACGGGTTGCAGCGGTAGCTAGCAACCTAGTAAAAGACGATTACGTTCAATGTAAAGAAATATAATCTGGGTTGCAATGCTTTAGTAGCTGCCAATTTTCTTGATTTTCAAGCTAATATATTTCCCTTTCTATTCAAGCCAAGAGACAGAAAGTTTCCTATACAGAGGGTTCGGGCAAGGCGGCTCTAATGGTGGACTTTTTTTGATCTGACTCTTTTTTTAGGAATTAGGGGTTTTTATGCTTCTTAACATTGGACGTGATCGTCTCTTACTAGGTTGCTAGCTACCGCTGCAACCCGGATATTTTTTCGGCTTAATGATGAAGTTTTCAAATCTTAGAATTGTCTGCTGGTAGGAGACTTTTCGTTATGCCCAAATCGAAAGGGCCTGACTCATATTTCTCAAAGCTGGTGAGACAGTTGCCTTTAGTCTATCTACCGCTACCGCTGGAACCCGGATCAAACTGTCTGCTGCCATGACTAACCTCATCTTTTAAGAATAAATATAAGGTTACAACCTAAGATTATGAGAACAGGTCGTAAAGACGTATGATTATGAAAACGTATTTAAAAGATTTTTAAATACGTTAATTTCCTTTAAAAGGAACCATCAAACAAATGTGTGCGATTTTCCAGTGCCAAGCTAGATAAGGAAAAAAACATGCCCTTGACGCAGAGCATCCTGGTTGCAGCAACTTTTCTTGATTTTTAAACCAATATATTTTCCTTGCTGTTCAAGCCAAGGGACAGTAAGTTTTCTATATAGGGCTATTGAACAAGGCGGTTCTACTAGGGTACTTCTTGTTTTGATCTCACTCTATTTTTACAAGTTATGAATTATTTTATAAATCCTTTACTAAAAAGTAAAGGATTTTTTTTTCCAATACTAAAAATAGTATCGATCTGTATCGATCCTTTTTGTATACCACTGCAACCCGAATCGAAAGATCCTCTTTTAATGTTATAACGGATTACAAACAGGAAAACAGGTTGGGATAGCTGAATCTCACCCAGTTGGCTCGAGTTCAATTCCCAGTACGGAAAATATAAGGATTCCATTTATTTCTGCAGTTACTAGGGGCTGCAGGTTCGTGCCTTAATGTAACTATAAACTTCATCATTATAATAACGCTGTTTGTCACTATCAATTTTTGCGTGTCTATAATCTTCATTATTGTGATAACACTCTTTGCTGTTTGGTTTGGCTCTCTCAATTTTTACTTCTCAATACGCCTGGTTGGTTGAATACCTTTGCTTTTCTCTTTTCAAGATGCTATCTCTGTTTTTGTGTAGTACTTTTTTTTTAACTCGCGTGTAGCTTGCTTGGATGAAACCATTATGTAACCATTAGTTGAATGAAACCATTGTTTTTTGTGGCCTTTTATATAGTAATCATAATTTCTTGAATGAAATTTCCATATTGTGTATCCAAGAGGGTATTTCAAGAAAGAGATTGTTACTTACTTAGAATTTTTTCATTATTTCTGGAAGGAAATTTCTACATCGTGTATCCAAGACGTGAAAACATTAAAGAGTTTGTTACTTACTTAGAATTTTGTCATAATTTCATGAATGAAATGTTTTTTTTTGTTTATCCAGGATGCCTATTCAAGAAAGAATTTGCTACTTACATTTTTTTCATAATTTCTTAAATGAAATTTCTGCACTGTGTATCCAAGAGGTGACTTCAAGAAAGAGTTTGTCACTTACTTAGAATTTTTTCATAATTTCTTGAATGAAATGTCTTTTTGTTTATCCAGCAGGCGAATTCAAAAAAGAACTTGCTACTTACTTACAATTGTTTCATAGTTTCTTTAATGAAATTTCTGCATTGTCTATCCAAGAGTTGACCTCAAGAAAGAGTTTGTTACTTACTTAGAATTTTTTCATAATTTCTTGAATGAAATTTCAGCATTGTGTATCTAAGAGGTGAAAACAATAAAGAGTTTGTTACTTACTTAGAATTTTGTCATAATTTCTTGAATGAAATGTCTTTTTTGTTCATCCAGGTGGCGAATTCAAGGAAGAATTTGTTACTCACTTACTTACTAACTTACTTACAATTTTTTTCATAATTTCTTGAATGAAATTTCTGCATTGTGTATCCAAGAGGGGATTTCATGAAAGAGATTGTTACTTACTTAGAATTTTTTCATTATTTCTGGAATGAAATTTCTACATCGTGTATCCAAGACGTGAAAACAATAAAGAGTTTGTTACTTACTTAGAATTTTGTCATAATTTCTTGAATGAAATGTTTTTTTTTTTGTTTATCCAGGATGCAAATTCAAGAAAAAATTTGCTACTTACTTACATTTTTTTTCATAATTTCTTAGATGAAATTTCTGCACTGTGTATCCAAGAGGGGACTTCAAAAAAGAGTTTGTTACTTACTTACAATTTTTTCATAATTTCTTGAATGAAATGTCTTTTCATTTATCCAGCAGGCGAATTCAAGAAAGAACTTGCTACTTACTTACAATTTTTTCATAATTTCTTTAATGAAATTTCTGCATTGTTTATCACTTCAAGAAAGAGTTTGTTACTTACTTAGAATTTTTTCATAATTTCTTGAATGAAATTTCAGCATCGTGTATCTAAGACGTGGAAACAATAAAGAGTTTGTTACTTACTTAGAATTTTGTCATAATTTCTTGAATGAAATGTCTTTTTTGTTCATCCAGGTGGCGAATTCAAGGAAGAATTTGTTACTCACTTACTTTTGCCTCTCAATTACTTGGACTATCTGTCTTGGCTTTTCTCTGTCTACAATTACCCAGCCCAGTCTTGATGCAACCTAAGCAACCTATTGCCCAAAATACTTGATAACTTTAATTAAAATGGAAAATGTTGTAAAAATGGCGTTTCTTTTAAGGAACGTGAAAAAGCCGTATTTATTGCAAAGACTACAAATGGTAAATGTTCATCCCAATTTTCATTTTCATCTCTTGTATGTACTCCCAGCATGTAGGCTAATTCCCTATGTATAAGTTCAACCTTTCCATTAGCGGCTGCCATATAAGATGATGTAAACCATCGTTTCAGATCCAGATATTCTGTAATTTCGTCTAATAATTTGGCTCTAAAACATGGCCCACTGTCGCTAAGTAAAACTGTAGGAAAAATGTTCCAAAAATAGGCGATTGACCAAAACTTTCACAATGGTTTTTGTCTTTTTGTCTTTAATTGGAAAAGCGTATAAGTATGAGTTAAAATGGTCAACTACGGTTAGTACACACCTGTTTCCTTTCCTGGAAACTGGTAAACTTCCTCCTGTTCCCCAAATTTCTATTGACATTAATTCTCCTACCTCTGAAGGGGTGGGGCAGAGACCTAATTCGGCCCTAGGAGTCTTTGGTGGCGACTTTTGTTTGGCACACTCTTGGCAGCTTTGTATGAAAGCTTTTACTTTTGAGTACATTTTTGGAAAATAAAATTTTCCTTTTAGCCTCCCCATAGTTTTTGCTTCTCCCATGTGACAAGCCAATCGTTGCATGTGCCATCTGTACAATTTCTCCTTCCAGTGATTTTGGAATTACGGGAATAATTTTTAAGTCATTTTTTCTATATTCTTGCGATGATCCATGATATCTTACAAAAAGATTTTTACTTTCGTCAAGATCAAAATTATTTAAGTCCTTTAAAAAATGCTTAATGTTTTCTGGCAGTTCTGTTCCTTTTGATAAAAAGGATTTCATCGCTCAACAAAAATCATCTTTATCTTGACGATTCAAAATTTTCTCATTAGATGGTATTTCTACCCCTTCCAGTTCGTTCTGGATGGTTACTGTCAAATTTCCTTCCGTATCTGGATTTCGTGACAAATAGTCTGGTAAAATGTTTGTACGGCCCTTTATATATATTGGGGTATATGAATATGCTTGCAGTCGTAGTATTCACCGTGTCAGCCGGGCTGAAGTATTTTGCATCGTATGTAGCCAAATTAATGATTTTTGGTCTACGCGTAAAATGAATTTTTTTCCTAGAAAAAATTGTCGAAAATAATCTGAAAAAACTACAACTGCTAAACATTCCCTTTCAACTGTCGAATATTTTCTTTCTGCATCCGACAGTGACCTGCTGGCGAATTGGACTGTTGATTCTACTCCTTCTGAATTTATGTTTAATAATATGGCTCCTATACCGTACCCCGAAGCATCTATTTGTAAACAGAAGTCTTGTGACAAATCTGGTAGTTTAAGTATTGGTGCCAGTAATAATTGCCTTTTTATTTCATTTAGCGCTTGTTTTGCGTCCGCTGGACATTTAAATTTACCTGATTTTTTCAAAAGGTTTGTCAAAGGTTGCACTATTGTTGCATAATTTTTAATATATCGTCTGAAATAGCTTAACAAACTACAAACTGATCTGCAGCTTTTTTTATCTTTAGGTGGCTGTAAATTTTCTATGACCGTAAATTTTTCTGGATTTGGTGAAAAAGTACCTTGGTTTATCAGGTGTCCAAGAAAAACTAATTTTGGTACTACTATTTTTGACTTTTCTGGTTTTAATTTTAAGCCTGCTTTTTCAAACTTTTCAAGTATTTTTCTAAGTCCGACCAAGTGGTCTTCCAGGTTTTCATTAAACAAAATTACATCATCTAAATAAGCCAAGGTATCTTTTTTCCTTCCTGGTTCGTTATCTTTTAACAGCAAATTCATTAATCGACTAAATAAATTTGGACTAAATGATAAGCCAAAAGGCATACGTCCAAATGTGAACGTTCTTCCATCGTCTAAGATTACAGTAGCTTTATGCTTTGTTTCTGCATGTAAAGCGATTTGCCAATATCCTGCTATTAAGTCAAAACTAGTGTAATATTTTGTACCTCCTAGTGAATCTAAAATCGTGTCAATTATTGGTAACTTCATCACGTCTTTTACTGTGACGACATTTAGTGCTCTAAAATCTATACATAATCTCCAGGTGTTATCTTTTTTCCTGACTATTACTAGTGGAAAACACCAATCGCTAACACTAACTTTAATTATTCCTTTATCTTCCATTTCCCTTATTTGGCTTTCGAGCCAAGGTTTTAAATGATAAGGTTTTATATACGGTGATTTTTTGATTGAAGGGCCCTCTGTTGGTATCTTGTGCTTGATTAAGTGGGTTAATCCGTAATCCGCTCTGAGTCTTGCAAAAGTCCATTTGAAATCCCAAAGAATATTTTCCACCCGAGTTCTTACGTTTTCCGGTAAATGTTTTAAATCAAATTGTTGCAGAAATCCGTTTTCGACATTCCATACTTTTCTTGTGGTTGCGGTTTAAATAAGGATAATTGTTCGTGGCTAGTGAAATTTATGCTTAATTCTGGACTGTTTAGAGATTTTATTTCTGAATTCTTAAGTCTTTTCCACTGATCTAAGTTCTATGTGGTTTAGTCTTACTTTATTATTACTTAGATTTGATAGTTTTAAGTTTGCTATACCATTATCAATTTTTATAACTGTATTTTCCACGAAAATCATGGGGTATTCTTTTATGGTGTATCCTCCTATCATCGCGTCCATTGTTTTAACCTTTCCTTCTTTTGTACTTAATGTCGCTAGAATTTGAGCTGTCGTCCTCCCTTCTATTGTAATTTTTCCACATATTTTTAGGTTATAATTCGAATCGTCACTTTTCTTATCTGTTGTTACGCAAATTTGCCTATTAGTTTCATGTGCCTGGCTTATAGTTATTGTATCAGTTATGGGTTCCCATACGATCCAATATTTTCTGATAGCATCTACTCCTAGAATATAAAGATATGGTAGCTGCTTACATATTATCACTGTTACCGTTATTTCTTTATCCCCTCTGCTAAATTTTAATGGACATTCTCCCAAAATTGTCAGCCTGTGCCCTGTCACTGATGTCAGGGTATTCTGACATCTGCTTACGCAATTTTTTACACTAGAAGGGAACCTCTTGAAAACATTCTATCGAATTAATAACTTAGATGCACCCGTATCTAACAAACATGGTAGATTTGGAAAACACTCAATTTTAAAACAACACAGACTCGGTAGGCTATTATTATTGGTTTTTGTATCGCAACATTCTAAACTATATGGGGGTCTTTGCAAGGAAACAGCTCTGTCGACCCTTACAGGCTGGTTTCTCCGTTTAAATGCCCACTGTTTGTCCAAAAGTTTCTGGGGTTATCCCAGTTTTCTTCAGCGTTGCTACTTTGACCCTGGGTATTGTTAACCGTTTGCCTCCTAGGCCTAAATTCAGGAATATTATTAGGTGTGTGCCAAGTATAATTTGTTCCCTGCCTTCCTAAATTTCTGCCCCCCTGCGCTCTGAACTGGTGGCTTGTCTTGTACGTCTGGCCTTCTTTGCGTATTCTATGCCAGCAATCTGCTGCATAGTGGTTTGATTTGCTACAATAATAGCAATAAAATTTTGTCTTAAATTGTTTGTTGGTTTCCTGGTTATTTCTAAATATTCTTGATCTATCATTGTTTGTTCCCCAACTATCTGTCTTTGGTCGGGGTGGGTGCCCATATTTTCTATAATTATTAGTTGTTAATCTCTCAAGGTCGTGGAATCTGTCAGCTACTTCCCTAGACGGCGACCCTCGGCCTCCGTCGTGCCTTATTGGTTCATTATTTGTCTCCTCAAAGTCAACCCTTTTCTGTCCCCTTTCATATTTTATACTTTGTTGGGCTCCTTTGTTATTTATTGACATCTGATCAAACGTTTTCATAGCTTCGTCAATTTTTACCTCTGTTTCGACTAGTTAGCCTGCTCTAAATTTTCAGGTTTCCAGATACCATTTACTTACCGCTGCAACAAGTACTGCCACCCAGAATTAAGATGGGAATCTTGGCACAGATATATGAGTTTCGGTTAATATTGAGACAAATCGCTCATACTATACACTTCGTTACCACGAACTGTTTGATATATGTTGAAACTTGCATAGTCCTCATTTATAATGAACTATATCGATCCAATATGTATGTCCTATAGTATCTTAAGCGCGTATAAATATTACATTAACATAAAACTTAATATGGTTACTACCTAGAATTATGACATCATTCATCAAGATTGGCCATAAAAATGCAGTTTTAAGTGGAAAAATTGTTTTTATTTTAAATAATTAAATTACCAATGACACTAGATCTATTGGTTACTAAAAAGTAACTGTTTTAGTTACTTCATATAGTTAACGAGCATCTTTAGTAAATTAAGTACGCATTATTATTTTCATTGCTTTTAATATCAGTTTGAAACATATTAAAAAATTAATAGATTAAATGATAATGAAAGAGTTATGAATACAAATGATATTCGTGAATTTTATTCCCCTACAAACCTAATAAGCCCGTAGTTACTTCATAACCGTTCCCGATGGATGTCAATTTCATACCGTTCCTTGCTCTTTTGTTTGGCTGTCTCAATTTTTGCTTCTCTATAAACTTTATCATTTTGATAACACTCCTTATGTTTTCTCAATTTTTACTTCTCGATACACCTGGTCTCTTGAATACCTTTGCTTTTATCTTTCCAGGTGGACTGCTTTTTTAAATTACGTATAGGTCGCTTAGAAGGCATCTTATTACTAAACAATATAGAATTAACATTTATTAAGATTATTATAAAGTACCAATAACCTAACAAAAAAAAGATGCATATGCGGCATCTTTTTTTCGCCCCATATTAAAAAAAAAAAAAAAAATAGAATCAAATCAAAAAACAAACTACACTATCAGAACTGCCTTTTCCCCATCTTTTATATAGGAAACTTATAGACCCTTGGCCTCAGCAACAAGAGAAACATTCTGGCTTGAAACACAAGAAAAGTGGGTGCAACCACGATATTCTGCATATACGGCATCTTTTTTTTCTTTTCCTCAGATAGCGGGGCACTGGAACATCGTAGTGAGCTGTTTTATGCCTCATTTTAAAAGAAAATGATGGGGTTTAAAATCTTTAATAATTAAAAAGTTATTTTTAATATCAAATCTTTTATTATGATATTACATTAAAAGATTATCCTTGGAATAACAAACGATTGCATACATTGGATTTAGTTATCAACTTGATTGTTAGTGGTAACTCTCTTACTATTTCAAAGAAGCAAAAGCCATAGGTTTTTTCCTGTTTTTTACATATAATAACCGAAGTTACATTAAGTAACAAACTGTAGCCCATAGTAACTGAAGTAATAAAAGGAATCATTATATACATGATTATTTTGATTATATTCCTTGAGAAATTAACATAAGTAAAAATTGTCCCATACTGGTAATCGAATCCGGTTGTCAGAGGTAGTTAGCAATCTAGGACGCCAAGGGACGGTGAAATTGCTATACAGAGGTTTTGGACAAGGCGGTTCTAATAGTGTATTTCTTGCTTTAATCTGAATCTCTTTTCAGGAGTTATTGGTTACTTTAATTTTTCCTATGGGTGATGAACGTCTCTGAGTACCGGGGTGCGAGCTACTGCTTCGAACAGGATTTGCAAAAGACTGTATTTTAATGTACAAGTTTGATGACTGACATCATAATTTTAGGTTTTAATTACCAGAACAAAAATATGTGACTCTGTGCCGTGGTGTTCTTTTTAGGTAATTTCATTATAGTGGTTGTGCTTAGGGTTTTGTTATTATAGAGGCTGATTTTTGAGAACATAGCTCAATCGCTTAGAAGATATATTATTATTAAATTATTTTCAATGTCCAACAATTATTTTTAGTAAGTTTCAAACAGTTGGTTTTATTTTTCACATTTTTTGAATAGTTGTAGTCCTCAATTCAAATTTATAAAAACACTTAAGAACTAACCAGTTTTTTCTCTTTATGAAATTCAGTTTATTTTCATACTGAGTCTTTTAAAAGATGTTTGATTATTACAGCAAGTCCGATTTCTAACAACGGTTTTTACTAAGCTTCAAATTTTTGGTTCTATTTTATAAGATTTTTGAATTGTCGTAATCCCGTGTTATAATACATGCAGATATTTTTGCAATTACTAGGTTTTTCACTCTTTACAAAGTTAAATTTCTTTTCATACTGAAGTCTATTCAAAGATATTTGATATTTGAGTGCCCTCGGCACGCAGCATGCTTGTATATATGGATTTCTTATATGGATAATCAAAACAAAAAGTAGGCAATTAGAACCCCCTTGTCTGAAGCGAATATATAAGATATACTATAATTAACAAAAAAAAACCTGATTACAAACAGGAAAGAGCCTACGGCTTTTTATTTTTTGTATTGAAGTAGTAAGAGACAAACCTCAAACAATCAAGTAGCTAACTAAGTTCTATGTATGCAATGGTTTGTTATTTCAATGATCGTCTTTTAATTTAATAATTTCAAAACTAGTTTTGTTTTTGTCCGATTTAATCAGCAGACGTCTTCTTTCATCTCTCACTTCAAATTTAGAGTAGTCTCTTTGAACCAAACTTTTCTTGGCTGAATTTCTAAAGTGAGTATCTTTTGTGCTGCATTTCCGTAGAAAAAAATCAGTTTTTTATTGTATTTTAGTTTTCAGTTTAAAATCTCTTAGGCTGCAATATAAACTGCAAAAATATCTATGGTGTCAGATCAATAATATGGATTGTTTAATTCAAACTAATAAGAAACCTGAAAATTTATAAAGTGTTTTGTTTTTTGTTCGATTTAATCAAAAAAACAATCTCTTACCTCGAAGTTATAATTGTCTCATAGAACTAAACCTTTTTTGGTTCAACTTCTAAAGTGTGTATCTTTTATGCTATATTTCTGTTGAAAAAATGCATTTTTTATTTTATTGTAGTTTTCAGTTCAGAATCTCTAAGGTTATTATGTAAGCTGCAAAAATATACATGGTGGCCGAGCAATAATTTTTAATTTTTATTTTAAACTAGAAAAATACCACAATTTTTTTTTAATTAGTTTTGTTTTTTGTTACGTTATTTCTACTCGACACGTGGACTTAATTAGTCACGTTATTTCATAGTAAAAATATTTTTACATTATTACGAAAAATATATTAAAAAAACAATGACAGAAGATATTGCTGCTAGTAAAAAATTAATGCTTTGAAACTGGAGTGATTAAAGTCTCCGTAAGAACAGCAAAGATGCCTCCTGTAAAGGAAAATGGTACAGCGTACCTTATCGAGAACTACTTGCAAGAAAACAGAGTTGTTATCTTCAGCAAAAGTTTTTGTCCTTTATCCAACAGAATCAAAGAATTGTTTAAGAGCTTAAATCAGGAATTCCTTGCTATTGAACTCGAAAAAAGAGCTGATGGCGATAATATTAAGAAAAAACTACGTTCACACACTTTAAAAAAAATTACTTTCGCGCGCT